>NW_018403664.1:46195-112250 GCF_002113885.1 Mizuhopecten yessoensis | reverse complement strand
AAATAAGATATCTTATATGTTTATAAGATATCTTATATGTTTATAAGATATCTTATAAACATATAAGATATCTTATAAACATATAAGATATCTTATATAATTTATAAGATATCTTATATACTTTACGAGATATCTTATATAATTTGGTTAAGTACTGGATCAACATTGCTCCATGAATAAATGACAACTTGGCTTGCCATACTCACATCGCAAACCCAGTACATGGTGGAGAATACAAATTGGACATAATGTGAAGTGGAATAACTTTGAGTGTGGTTTTGGCCCCGGCACTTGCCGGTCGAGTTGCATTTTTTGTTTAATTAACGTGTGTCGGATGTCAGGCAGATGTTTACCACGTTTTATTTATTGAATGACTTTCTGTCCCGTGTTGCATGTATCGATGCCGTGATGACTGATGTGACTTATTTGTAAATTGATCAACTCACCACTATGATTCCGGATAAAGTGTTGCACATTTTGAAAACTTGCGATTTGGAGCTCGCTAATTTAGACTGTTCTTTTGTTTTGAGTGAGAACATGAACAGTGTTTCCCTTACGTTAAAATGGACAAAAGTAAGCATGCCATATCGTAAACCAAATGCTAATACTTCAAAAGCGAGTGACAGTGTGCAGGCACCTCCTGTTCAAATTACCAGGAAGCACAAGTCGCCGTCCCAACTCCAATATGACAGGAAACGAAGGAGAGAGTGGAAACAGAGGAAAAGGTCTTCCCATGAAAAGAAACCGATGTCTCCTGATCATTCACCATATCCACGAAGATCTACTGGTGAGCCACCCGTACAACATGAAGATAAACATATTTGTAATACTGTGAGTGTGGAACCAGTTTGTGAGAAACTTGATGCAAAACCCAAGGTTCAACATCAACACCCAGCTACTTTTGCCCCAGTGCTACATAATGCTATTGTTAATCATGTATCATCTCATTCTGTGCCGTCTCCGGGGTGGGGGGTGGGGGATGTTATATACATGGTATATATTATATTATAACCATCAATAAGATATCCGGAATTAACCGTTTTGTGTATTATTGTATTTCGTCTCCGTATCTTGTTTCTATGTTTTGTTGTTTGACTTCCTGGGAATAAAATGAAAAGTTGAAGAGTGAAGTTGTTTCGATTCATCTCTTAACGATCCTCTCACATCGCAAACCTAGTACATCTCTTAGGACCACCGACTCTATCTTTCAGGATTACCGACACGGTGATATCTGTTCGAACCACCGACTCTGTCTGTCGATAATACCGACGAGGGGATGTCTGTTAGGAACATCAACCCAACTTTCAGGAATAACGACCAGTGGGTATCTGTTAGGACCACCAACTCTATCTGTTAGGTTAACCGATAAGGGGTTATCTGTTAGGACCACCCACTCTGTCAGGATACCTACAATGTGGTATCTGTTAGGACCACCGACTTTATCTGTCAGGATAACTGACAAAGGGGTATCTGTAAGGACCACCGGCTCTGTCTGGTCAGGATTACCGACAAGGTGGTATATGTAAGGATTACCGACATTATCTGCCAGGATTACCGACAAAGGGCAATATGTTAGGACCACCGACGTTATCTGTCAGGATTACCGACAAGGGAGTATCTGTTAGGACCACTGACTGTATCTGTCAGGGTAACCGACAAGGGGGTATCTGTTAGTACCACCGACTCTATCTGTTAGGACCACCGACTGTATCTGTCAGGATTACCGCCAAGGGGGAATCTGCTAGGACCTGCGACTGTATCTGTCAGGATTACCGACAAGGGGGCATCTGTTAGGACCACCGACTGTATATCTGTTAGTACCCCCGACTCTATATGTTAGGACCACCGACTGTATCTGTCAGGATTCCCGACAAGGGGGTATCTGTTAGGACCACCGACTGCATCTATCAGAATTACCGACAAGGGGGTATCTGTTAGTACCACAGACTTTATCTGTTAGTTCCCCCGACTCTATCTTTCAGGATTACCGACAAGGGGGTATCTGCTGGGACCACCGACTGTATCTGTCAGGATTACCGACGAGGGGGTATCTGTTAGTACCACAGACTTTATCTGTTAGTTCCCCCGACTCTATCTTTCAGGATTACCGACAAGGGGATATCTGTTAGGACCACCGACTGTATCTGTACAAGGTGGTATATGTAAGGATTACCGACATTATCTGCCAGGATTACCGACAAAGGGCAATATGTTAGGACCACCGACGTTATCTGTCAGGATTACCGACAAGGGAGTATCTGTTAGGCCCACTGACTGTATCTGTCAGGGTAACCGACAAGGGGGTATCTGTTAGTACCACCGACTTTATCTGTTAGTTCCACCGACTCTATCTTTCAGGATTACCGACAAGGGTATATCTGTTAGGACCACCGACTGTATCTGTCAGGATTACCGACAAGGTGGTATCTGTTAGGACCACCGACTTTATCTGTCAGGATTACCGACACTGTGGTATCTGTTAGGACCACCGACTCTTTTCTGTCAGAATTACCGACAAGGGGGTATCTGTTTGGACCACTGACTCTACCTGTCAGAATTACGGTATCTGTTAGGACCACCGACTGTATCTGTCAGAATTACCGACAAGGGGGTATCTGTTTGGACCACTGACTCTACCTGTCAGAATTACGGTATCTGTTAGGACCACCGACTGTATCTGTCAGGATTACCGCCAAGGGGGAATCTGCTAGGACCTGCGACTGTATCTGTCAGGATTACCGACAAGGGGGGATCTGCTAGGACCTGCGACTGTATCTGCCAGGATTACCGACAAGGGGGTATCTGCTAGGACCACCGACTGTATCTGTCAGAATTACCGACAAGGGGGTATCTGTTTGGACCACTGACTCTACCTGTCAGAATTACGGTATCTGTTAGGACCACCGACTGTATCTGTCAGGATTACCGCCAAGGGGGAATCTGCTAGGACCTGCGACTGTATCTGTCAGGATTACCGACAAGGGGGTATCCGTTAGTACCACAGACTTTATCTGTTAGTTCCACCGACTCTATCTTTCAGGATTACCGACAAGGGGATATCTGTTTGGACCACCGACTGTATCTGTCAGAATTACCGACAAGGGGGTATCTGTTTGGACCACTGACTCTACCTGTCAGAATTACGGTATCTGTTAGGACCACCGACTGTATCTGTCAGAATTACCGACAAGGGGGTATCTGTTTGGACCACTGACTCTACCTGTCAGAATTACGGTATCTGTTAGGACCACCGACTGTATCTGTCAGGATTACCGCCAAGGGGGAATCTGCTAGGACCTGCGACTGTATCTGTCAGGATTACCGACAAGGGGGTATCCGTTAGTACCACAGACTTTATCTGTTAGTTCCACCGACTCTATCTTTCAGGATTACCGACAAGGGGGTATCTGTTAGGACCACCGACTGTATATCTGTTAGTACCACCGACTCTATATGTTAGGACCACCGACTGTATCTGTCAGGATTACCGACAAGGGGGTATCTGTTAGTACCACAGACTTTATCTGTTAGTTCCACCGACTCTATCTTTCAGGATTACCGACAAGGGGATATCTGTTAGGACCACCGACTGTATCTGTCAGGATTACCGACAAGGGGGTATCTGCTAGGACCACCGACTGTATCTGTCAGGATTACCGACAAGGTGGTATCTGTTAGGACCACCGACTTTATCTGTCAGGATTACCGACACTGTGGTATCTGCTAGGACCACCGACTGTATCTGTCAGGATTACCGACACTGTGGTATCTGTTAGGACCACCGACTCTTTTCTGTCAGAATTACCGACAAGGGGGTATCTGTTTGGACCACTGACTCTACCTGTCAGAATTACCAACAAGGGGGTATCTTTTAGTACCACCGACTCTATGATCAGCATCATTTTGATTTCCCCCTCCCGACTCGACTCCAGTTATCTCGTTTGCACTGACGACACTTCGATATCGAAAATATCAGGAATTATCTTTAGTCAGTCAAAATGAACTGAAAGTTTAGAACGTTAATATTTGTCCAATGCTCATACCGATATTATCGCAAATATATATCAAACTGATGTTCCGACTTCACGGTAAATATGATTTACCGATTCACGTTCATATCAGTATGCTATTGGTGAGCAGTACTTGTATACCAACATGCTATTGGTGATCAGTACTTGTATACCAGCATGCTATTGGTGAGCAATACTTGTATACCAGCATTCTATTGGTGATCAGTACTTGTATACCAGCATGCTATTGGTGATCGGTACTTGTATACCAGCAGGCTTTTGGTGAGCAGTCCTTGTATACCAGCATGCGATTGGTGAGCAGTACTTGTAGACCAGCATTGCTATTGCAGATCAGTTCTTGTATACTAACATGCTATTGCTGATCATTACTTGTATACCAGCATGCCATTGGTGATCAGTACTTGTATACCAGCATGCTATTGGTGAGCAGTACTTGTATACCAGCATTGCTATTGCTGATCAGTTCTTGTATACCAGCATGCTATTGCTGATCAGTACTTGTATACCAGCATGCTATTGGTGATCAGAACTTGTATAACTTCAAGTTCAATACTTTCAAAAAAACGACGCCACAATTATTGGACAGAGAGTGAAACAAACTGGCAGTGTACACCATGATTATCAATCTGTATTTTTCATACTGTTTATTGTATTTTATCTAAAATTAGAATATGATAATGTTTGAAATGAAATATAAATTCGTTCTGTGTTTTATGTGATATTGTGTAAGATTTTACTGTTAGAGAGCATTATGTGATAAAACGTTTGGCATATGACCATTTCCATAGGTCACTTCGTACGAGCCCACGACCCATATCAGCCCTTTGGACTCCGTCCCCTCGGGCTGATATGGAGTAGGCATATATAAGATAATTTCTAAATATTTCACTTTCAAAATGTATTGAACAAATTTAAGTCACTAAGATTAGGTATGAAATATAACTGGGACACTTTCTTTATATATATTTCTGTTTTATTTCAACATGTTTAATTCAACCTTTTCATTGAAAACTTGACAATATAAGGATAAGATAGAGTAAGCATTCAGTTTCGTTATGAGAAGAAACAATTATGCATTTTTCTAGACAGCTAAAACGATCAATAGAATGACGTCAGTTTCAACAAGCATACAGTTCAGTTTGCCACAGTGCATTATATTGTTTCACCTGTATTTATTAACCATGCGCAAACAAATTAACACAGAAATGTATATGACAGAGAATCCGTCTATAAACATTGAAACAATAGGATTCTGATCTATAAGCATTCATAAAGCATTATTTCGCACTATAAACATTGATAAAGCGGTATTCCATACTTTAAACATTGAATGAAAATATTGAAAGATAAAAAAAAATGTTGTACAATATGTAAGTTACAGCTTTTGAATGCATTTGTCTGTTTGTTGTTAGAAATAAGTGCTGGCTTGTCTTATTCAGTAAAATAAGTTTTTATTCCTGAATATACGAGAGAATAAAGTAAACGCTTTATAGCACAATATATTTTATTGAATTCACAACAACAAAACGTAACAGTGACAAATTAACCTTTAAGCCCCCCAAAATAATTATTGAAACTCATAGAAAATTAAATAAAAACTTAAAATAAAAACTCAAAACACGCCTTAGAGCATTTTAATCCTTAAGCGTAAAGACATACAACTTTTGTTGTAAATATTGGGTACGGTTTCTGGAGCGGAAACCAAACTAGTACACATGTGAAAGTTTTATGAACTTTTTGAAAGAAAAAAATTCCAGCAATTGCGCGAAACTTCCAGTATAAATTACATGTAGTTTCAAACTAAGTTAGTGTTATCTCATTTTCGCTTCAATAGTTCTAAGTTAAGATGTAGGTCATGTGCGGAAATAGTCAACTAGACAACAACAGCACAAATTTAAAAATAACTTTTCTGTAAGAATTCACAGAAATCTTATCGTACAAAGAACAAAAAAATCTCATAAATGTCCAACCGTTGCTTCGTCAGGCCGTCTTTTCTAATTTGTCGCAACAAGAAAAATAGAATGTTCCACTATTTGAAAGGGCCATACACATATCAACGAGCTTTCTCCTGGGATCTGTCCTGGCAACACACCTACAAGTAAAAGTAAATGCGGCATAAAGTAACCGGTGAGTAAAAGTTAAAAGGTTATTCAGATAGGTAGAGAAGTAAAAGTCAGTAGTAAGCAATTCAATCATTTATCAGGTTTCAAAATAGTTTTTATGGCCAAATATATGCAGCTTTTCATGATTTTAGTAATATTTTGCAGATATTAAATCACGTAGTTTTCAAAATCATTGTTTCTTGCTGCTAAGAGAACTTTGGTCTTATAGGGTCGATTCCGGGTAGAAACAGAGCGTGTGGTAACTTATCGCACCCTTCTTCAAATACAGTCTGCGAGTGTTAAGGGGGATAACTCGTTGATAATGTAGTTCTAAAAATGCCGTGTAAAAACTGACAGTTATTTTCCTTGAAATAAAAAACTAATAACTAGTTACTTTATAACTAACACGGGTTTCCTTAACCGAAGACATTGATACATGAGTTTTAGCATATTACAATACTTATTATGGACGGGTGGATTGAACCACGTAATGGCATGCCGCACGCTGTTGTTTTAACACACAACTTTTATTCATACCTTTCAGCTGTTTCGTTTGTCGACGTCCCGTCCTAGTAACTTCATGAACCATCCATAATCATCGAACCTGTTCGAAATTGAGGGGTATCTTTATCGTTCATAGAAATAAAAACAAAACAGAAACCATAATAAAAAAAATAGTATGTTGTTGAACTCTCACAACCTATACTGTATGTTAAACCATTACACATCATCAACTATTGGTATGGTTTAGTATACATACACCTATATACCAACAGCCCACCGACTACATACACCTATATACCAACAGCCCACCGACTACAAACACCCTACATATCCACAATCCATTCACTACATACACCCTACATATCCACACCCCATCCACTACATACCCCCTACATATCCACACCCCATCCACTATAAAACCCCTACATATCCACAACCCATCCACTACATTACACCCTACATATCCACAAACCATCCACTACATACACCCTAGATATCCACATATCCACAACCCTTTCACTACATAACCCTACATACCACCAACCCATTCACTACATACACCCTAAATATCCACACCCCATCCACTACATACCCCCTACATACCCACACCCCACCCACTACATACACCCTACATATCCACAACCCATCCACTACATTACACCCTACATATCCACAACCCATCCACTACAAACACCCAACATATTCACAACCCACCCACTATATACATTCTACATATCCACAACCCATCCACTACATACATTCTACATATCCACAACCCATCCACTACATACAACCTACATATCCACAACCCATCCACTACATACCCCCCACATATCCACAACCCATCCACTACATACACCCCACATATCCACAACCCATCCACTACATACACCCCACATATCCACCACCAATCCACTACATACACCCTACATATCCACAACCCATCCACTACAAACACCCAACATATTCACAACCCACCCACTATATACATTCTACATATCCACAACCCATCCACTACATACACCCCACATATCCACAACCCTTTCACTACATAACCCTACATACCAACAACCCATTCACTACATACACCCTAAATATCCACAACCCATCCACTACATACACCCTACATATCCACAACCAATCCACTACATACACTCTACATATTCACAACCCATCCACTATATACATTCTACATATCCACAACCCATCCACTACATACACCCTACATATCCACAACCAATCCACTACATACACCCTAGATACCCACAACCCATCCACTATATACATTCTACATATCCACAACCCATCCACTACATACACTCTACATATTCACAACCCATCCACTATATACATTCTACATATCCACAACCCATCCACTACATACACCCTACATATCCACAACCCATCCACTACATACACCCTAGATATCCACAACCCATCCACTATATACATTCTACATATCCACAACCCATCCACTACATACACCCTACATATCCACAACCCATCCACTACATACACCCTACATATCCACAACCCATCCACTACATACACCCTACATATCCACAACCCATCCACTACATACACCCTACATATCCACAACCCATCCACTACATACACCCTACATATCCACAACCCATCCACTACATACACCCTACATATCCACAACCCATCCACTACATACACCCTACATATCCACAACCCATCCACTACATACACCCTACATATCCACAACCCATCCACTACATACACCCTACATATCCACAACCCATCCACTACATACACCCTACATATCCACAACCCATCCACTACATACACCCTACATATCCACAACCCATCCACTACATACACCCTACATATCCACAACCCATCCACTACATACACCCTACATATCCACAACCCATCCACTACATACACCCTACATATCCACAACCCATCCACTACATACACCCTACATATCCACAACCCATCCACTACATACACCCTACATATCCACAACCCATCCACTACATACACCCTACATATCCACAACCCATCCACTACATACACCCTACATATCCACAACCCATCCACTACATACACCCTACATATCCACAACCCATCCACTACATACACCCTACATATCCACAACCCATCCACTACATACACCCTACATATCCACAACCCATCCACTACATACACCCTACATATCCACAACCCATCCACTACATACACCCTACATATCCACAACCCATCCACTACATACACCCTACATATCCACAACCCATCCACTACATACACCCTACATATCCACAACCCATCCACTACATACACCCTACATATCCACAACCCATCCACTACATACACCCTACATATCCACAACCCATCCACTACATACACCCTACATATCCACAACCCATCCACTACATACACCCTACATATCCACAACCCATCCACTACATACATCCTAGATATCCACAACCCATCCACTACATACACCCTACATATCCACAACCCATCCACTACATACACCCTACATATCCACAACCCATCCACTACATACACCCTACATATCCACAACCCATCCACTACATACACCCTACATATCCACAACCCATCCACTACATACACCCTACATATCCACAACCCATCCACTACATACACCCTACATATCCACAACCCATCCACTACATACACCCTACATATCCACAACCCATCCACTACATACACCCTACATATCCACAACCCATCCACTACATACACCCTACATATCCACAACCCATCCACTACATACACCCTACATATCCACAACCCATCCACTACATACACCCTACATATCCACAACCCATCCACTACATACACCCTACATATCCACAACCCATCCACTACATACACCCTACATATCCACAACCCATCCACTATATACACCCTACATATCCACAACCCATCCACTACATACACCCTACATATCCACAACCCATCCACTACATACACCCTACATATCCACAACCCATCCACTACATACACCCTACATATCCACAACCCATCCACTACATACACCCTACATATCCACAACCCATCCACTACATACACCCTACATATCCACAACCCATCCACTACATACACCCTACATATCCACAACCCATCCACTACATACACCCTACATATCCACAACCCATCCACTACATACACCCTACATATCCACAACCCATCCACTACATACACCCTACATATCCACAACCCATCCACTACATACACCCTACATATCCACAACCCATCCACTACATACACCCTACATATCCACAACCCATCCACTACATACACCCTACATATCCACAACCCATCCACTACATACACCCTACATATCCACAACCCATCCACTACATACACCCTACATATCCACAACCCATCCACTACATACACCCTACATATCCACAACCCATCCACTACATACACCCTACATATCCACAACCCATCCACTACATACACCCTACATATCCACAACCCATCCACTACATACACCCTACATATCCACAACCCATCCACTACATACACCCTACATATCCACAACCCATCCACTACATACACCCTACATATCCACAACCCATCCACTACATACACCCTACATATCCACAACCCATCCACTACATACACCCTACATATCCACAACCCATCCACTACATACACCCTACATATCCACAACCCATCCACTACATACACCCTACATATCCACAACCCATCCACTACATACATCCTAGATATCCACAACCCATCCACTACATACACCCTACATATCCACAACCCATCCACTACATACACCCTACATATCCACAACCCATCCACTACATACACCCTACATATCCACAACCCATCCACTACATACACCCTACATATCCACAACCCATCCACTACATACACCCTACATATCCACAACCCATCCACTACATACACCCTACATATCCACAACCCATCCACTACATACACCCTACATATCCACAACCCATCCACTACATACACCCTACATATCCACAACCCATCCACTACATACACCCTACATATCCACAACCCATCCACTACATACACCCTACATATCCACAACCCATCCACTACATACACCCTACATATCCACAACCCATCCACTACATACACCCTACATATCCACAACCCATCCACTACATACACCCTACATATCCACAACCCATCCACTATATACACCCTACATATCCACAACCCATCCACTACATACACCCTACACATTCACAACCCATCCACTATATACATTCTACATATCCACAACCCATCCACTACAAACACCCAACATATTCACGACCCATCCACTACATACACCCTAGATATCCACACCCCATCCACTATATACATTCTACATATCCACAACCCACCCACTACATACACCGTACATATCCACAACCCATCCACTACATACACCCTACAAACCACAACTCAGACACAACATACTTATAAATACCAACGACTCATCCACTATAAAAACCCTACATATCCACAACCCATTCACTACATATCCTTTACAACTTCACGTATATATTCCACACACTTTCCTCATCCTTCATATCCCAAACCAATACCAAGTATATGTATTATAAACCTTTCCATGTAAACTATGAAGGACCTGTGTTCTATAACTCTTATATCCAAAGCGAATATATGGTTTTGATAGTCCAAGATATTCAATCTTAATCCCTCCGTTGTTTACTCTATAAAACACCATTGTACGGGCATTTATACTTCATTTACACCCACATAACGAGGATTGATATTCTCGTAAGGGTAGCCACAAATTCAGTCCGAATATTGTTAACAAATGATAGAGAAATGAGAAAAAAAAATTCTATTGATTATTTTATATGTTGAAATTACTTGATTACGTACGTTAATCCGTTAAATGCGGTCTGGTCGAAGGCCCTTTTCCTGGTAATTGCAGCCCGTTTTCGTGACCAGGGTCCGATTGGCGCTTGCATGCATTGTGGTGGGCAAGCTGCAACTTGACTGAAAAGAAAATATTTGCAGATAGTTTAATTTACGATGCAACCCACTATATGAACATCACCATCAGAAATCCATATGAAAGCAGAAACTCTCGTGTTATAACACGTAGTGTACTTATGACGTCATATATTAACCTTATTCAACGAGAGTCTTGTCGCTTCGCTTCGGATAACATGGAGAATTCCCCTGCGTCAAACGCTCAAATGACTACGGTTAAATATTGGCGCCAATTTTAGTTAAATTGGGCGGTTCCGCCAATGTCGTTTAAAGGACGACGCATACGCAAAAAAATATTAAATAAATAAAATATTGGCAGAACAAATAAATAAAATTAAACAATTGTTCTATAGTAAAAATGTAAATATATGGATTGAACGCGCTTCATGCAATATGGATGTGACCGATTTGCGTTCATACCGGCATGAAAAGTAAAAAAAAAAAAAACGCCGTTCAATCCCTATTTAGAATCATAGAGTTATTCAAAACCCATTGCTACTAAGCTTTTTAGCTACAAACCACCTTACAAAAACTTCTCCTTCAGAGTGTTCTTGTTCTACATCTCCATAAACTAAGTTCAAAAGTCCAACATGACCACGTAATTACTAGCATTACTAACCATATCCGTAATGTAATTCTACGACAGCTCTACATTACTAACCATATCCGTAATGTAATTCTACGACAGCTCTACATTACCAATCATATCCGTAATGTAATTCTACGACAGCTCTACATTACCAATCATATCCGTAATGTAATTCTACGACAGCTCTACATTACCAATCATATCCGTAATGTAATTCTACGACAGCTCTACATTACCAATCATATCCGTAATGTAATTCTACGACAGCTCTACATTACCAATCATATCCGTAATGTAATTCTACGACAGCTCTACATTACCAATCATATCCGTAATGTAATTCTACGACAGCTCTACATTACCAATCATATCCGTAATGTAATTCTACGACAGCTCTACATTACCAATCATATCCGTAATGTAATTCTACGACAGCTCTACATTACCAATCATATCCGTAATGTAATTCTACGACAGCTCTACATTACCAATCATATCCGTAATGTAATTCTACGACAGCTCTACATTACCAATCATATCCGTAATGTAATTCTACGACAGCTCTACATTACCAATCATATCCGTAATGTAATTCTACGACAGCTCTACATTACCAATCATATCCGTAATGTAATTCTACGACAGCTCTACATTACCAATCATATCCGTAATGTAGTTCTACGACAGCTCTACATTACGAGTCAAAAGTATCCAGAGATACATTGAACTTTTGCCGACAACTGAGATGCTAATTTCGGAATAAAGATGAAGTCCGTGGAAAACTACACAGAACGAGAACATACTGAAATTAATACAGTATTTAATGGTAGCAAACACATCAATTGTCATATGAGATGATTTAAATCCCTAATATATCTTATATCACTCTCTACACATCATATATATATATATGGCTACACAAACCAACAAATTATCGGGTTTAATTTGTCCAATCTTTAAAAGTGAAATACTAACTACTCATGTTTCTGTAATATAACCTTTTCTAACACCACCTAATGTTAGGATACAGACCTACATTGTTTGTTATTGATGACATAACTTCTAAAAAATCCTGAACACAACGTTGTTCCACCACTGCAAGTATTTTTCAAAACTTGTAACGACCATTCTCAAAACCATTAAAGCAATTTTACAGTCGTATTGTGACATTGTTTGCTCCAAAAGTGGATTTGATCGAATGTTGATTAAGAAGATAATCCAAATATATTTTAATTCATCTCCAACATATCATTTTTTTCTTTATCAGTAGATACGACGTTTTCAACCTACACCATATCTCATTCTAAAATGTAGAAACTTTTCGTTTATTTATCACGAGAGCTTTCTTTTAATGGACAGCGAACGGCGTTACACATTCATGATTGTTATTCATTCGAAACATATTTTGTGAAACGACGACAAAAGCAAATATTATGTTATATATTGAGGCTGAACTGGTGAGTATGATTAAGTTCCTGGTAAACAATAAATTATTATATAGTTCAAACGACTAACATTCTATGCGTAAAACGGGCATTGCTGACCAGACTCGTACGAGCAAGGAGACAAGGTATTCACGATTATACTTGTAGAAGTAAACAAGCAAGGCACCGAAGACTAGACCATTTCCGGTAAACTACATATAACTAGCTATAGACATTGACGCCTAGACTGATCTAAGAAGGCACCGAAGACTAGACCATTTCCGGTAAACTACATATAACTAGCTATAGACATTGGCGCCTAGACTGATCTAAGAAGGCAATGAGGACTAGACCCCTTCTGGTAAACTACATATAACTAGCTATAGGCATTGGCGCCTATACAGATCTAAGAAGGCACTGAGGCCTAGACCCCTTCTCGTAAACTACATATAACTATCTATAGACATTGACGCCTAGACGGATCTAAGAAGGCACTGATGGCTAGACCCCTTCTGGTAAGCTACATATAACTAACTATAGGCTTTTCCACATATAACTAGCTATAGGCATTCACGACTAAACTGATCTAAGAAGGCACAGAGGACTAGACCCTTTCTGGTAAACTACATATAACTAGCTACAGACATTGACGCCTAGACAGATCTAAGAAGGCACTGAGGACTAGACCCCTTCTCGTAAACTACATATAACTAGCTATAGGCATTGACGACTAAACTGATCTAAGAAGGCACAGAGGACTAGACCCCTTCCGGTAAACTACATATAACTAGCTATAGACATTGACGCCTAGACTGATCTACATGTGTAAGAAGGCACAGAGGACTAGACCCTTTCTGGTAAACTACATATAACTAGCTATAGACATTGACGCCTAGACTGATCTACGTGTGTAAGAAGGCACTGAGGACTAGACCCCTTCTCGTAAACTACATATAAGTAGCTATAGACATTGACGCTAAGACTGATTTAAGAAGGCACTGATGGCTAGAGCCCTTCTGGTAAACTACATATAACTAGCTATAGGCATTGACGCCTGGACAGATCTAAGAAAACACTGATGGCTAGACCCCTTCTGGTAAACTACATATAACTAGCTATAGGCATTGACGCCTGGACAGATCTAAGAAAACACTGATGGCTAGACCCCTTCTGGTAAACTATATATAACTAGCTATAGGCATTGACGCCTAGACAGATCTAAGAAGGCACTGATGGCTAGACCCCTTCTGGTAAACTACATATAACTAGCTATAGTCATTGACGCCTAGACAGATCTAAGAAGGCACTGATGGCTAGAACCCTTCTGGTAAACTACATATAACTAGCTATAGGCATTGACAACTAGACTGATCTAAGAAGGCACTGATGGCTAGACCCCTTCTGGTAAACTACATATAACTAGCTATAGGCATTGACGCCTGGACAGATCTAAGAAAGCACTGAGGACTAGACCCCTTCTGGTAAACTATATATAACTAGCTATAGGCATTGACGACTAGAATGATCTAAGAAGGCACTGAGGACTAGACCCCTTCTCGTAAACTAAATATAACTAACTATAGGCATTGACACTAAGACTGATCTAAGAAGGCACTGATGGCTAGACCCCTTCTGGTAAACTACATACAACTAGCTATAGGCATTGACGCCTTGACAGATCTAAGAAGGCGCTGAGGACTAGACCCCTTTTGGTAAACTACATATAACTAGATATAGGCATTGACGACTAGACTGATCTAAGAAGGCACATATGACTAGATCCCTTCTGGTATAGCTATAGGCTTTGACGACTAGACTGATCTAAGAAGGCACTGATGGCTAGACCCCTTCTGGTAAATTACATATAACTAGCTATAGGCATTGACGCCTAGACAGATCTAAGAAGGCACTGAGGGCTAGACCCCTTCTGGTAAGCTACATATTACTAGCTATAGACATTGACGACTAGACTGATCTAAGAAGGCAATGAGGGCTAGAGCCCTTCTGGTAAGCTACATATAACTAACTATAGGCTTTGACGCATAGACTGATCTAAGAAGGCAATGAGGGCTGGAGCCCTTCTGGAAAGCTACATATAACTAGCTATATGCATTGACGCATAGAAACCTACAGGTAACTAACTAGGCAATGATGACTAGACTATTGATTATTAGACTACTACTAACCTCAGCTAAGCTTACATGACATTGGTGGTAAGATAGCTTCAGGTAACCTTACAAGATATTGACAAGACTAGACACCTATACATAATGTACATTGCAAAAGATAACCTAAAGGAACCGTTTATAAATCTGAGAATAAACCTTGTGTACATATCAATCGATGTTGACTTAATTTTCAACAATTGATCAATTGCCCAATACACAGTTTCAGAAGTAATTGGATAACAAATGCAAATATCTGTTTATAAACACCCCAACACTTCTGTCTACTTTCGCTATTACTCTTAATGGTATACATATGCAAGACCACACACTTGTGCTTTTCTAACGAATCAGAAAGCACTAGTTTATTGCGCGGACGAATATATACGTCCACGCATTAAATGAGTGTTCTCTGATTCGTTAGAAAAACACAAGTGTGTGGTCTTGCTTTTATCAAATACCTTCCGTATTTGGTAGAGATCGATACAAAGATTTTATAAACTTTGATACTTTTTGCAAATACCGGGAACTTTTCAGTTCGCCATGTGCAATACAGAACGTTGTATTTCATGGTCTGAAAATTGCTTGTATTACTATAACAAGATTTAACAGGTATGTGATAAAATCCTAGTATTTCACACTTAACCACATTTCACTTTACATCAAATTTTAACAGTTTTCGGCCTGCTAAGCGTCACTCCCTTGGTTCCCCTTTCTCCTCGCCGCCGGTATAGATAATCAACGTATGCAATTGCACGTGCTTTCAGTGATTTAAGATTCTATAGGACAGTGACATACAACCGTACATCACTTTTCCTCATATTCCTCCGGCCAACGTCCAGTCACGTTACCAGGGCGACCACCATCAGGTGGAGATTTGGTTTAAGCAGGAAACTCACCATTTCTTCGAAATACGATCATTATTAGGAGATTCATATAAGTAACTGGAATCCGAAATAGGAAACGCCCATTGTCCGTCTCATTATCTAAAAGCTGTAAGTTTACCACCAGAACTTATTATATGAACAACAAGGTCATATAAGGTCATACGTAAGGTCATTGTTTGTAGTCAAATACAATATTTTGCATACGGAGAAAATTATTATGACAATGCAACTTAACCACTGTGTATAGCCTCAAAACTTGGTTATCGATTTTTGACAGATAAGGGGTGTAAGCATCAAAGAGGGACGGATATCACTAAGGTCAGTGCTTCTTTTTTCTTCCAGACATATCGTCAGTACTCAAAATGTTATGCCCGGCATAGGGGAAAGTTTCAGTGACATAACTTTCTAATTTGCTCAAGGCAATTTCCTACCGCAGTTGTAAACACTTGCGGTCAGTGTCGGTGATTACGTTTTTCACTACCCATGTGAACATTTTCGTCAAATGTTACTTTATTGCATTGTGAAGAATATTTATTTCTGGGTCTTAAAAAGAGTAGTTGCATGTATCATATAATGCAAGAGTTGCTTTTATTCAAAGAGTGCTTTTAAGCAGTAAATATATATTTCATCCCGAAAAGTAAAGAGGGCAATGGGGTTTCGGCAATGTGCTTCAGGAGGAATATGACATTTTACTGCTTAAAAAAGGTATTTATTTTCTTCATATAAACAACACTTGCATTATCTAATGCAACTCTAAACTCCTTCGAAATCATATTCTACTTAATGCAATAAAGCAACATTTGAGGAAAATTATTGATTGTATAGCTAAATCGACATAAGTATCGACCCATGCAAATCATTTTGGATACCAAAGATATGAAAAAATATATATGTATGCACGCTTACATCCGTCAATATGTGCACACTTCGATGCTGAATCCCATGAATGCTCCCCACTTAACACCCACTTTTGACGCTAAAAGCGGTGGTAATGTTAATAATCTATATAAATATCTACATTAATTTAGGAGATATAAACTATAGAATAATCCTAAAAGATATCCCGATTCTTTATTGGAGCGCTAACGCACCTTAGAATATTTTCGTTGCCAACTGCGTTCATTCTACCGTATACTCCGTCAAAATAAAGGTCAGTTCTGAATACATTTACAGATTTCGTTGTTTGAATGAGAACTATTTCATTTCAAGCTATCTCTCATAGTTTTTGCGACCCTTCTTTGTGTATTAAATGTTGAGTTGACTTGCTATACATCATTTACATAATTGAGAAAGCAAATTTGGGCGTTTTTGAGCTGAACACAAATGGATTGCTTACTTTGGTCATCTCTTTCAGAGGCTTACTTGTGGGTGTGTTTATAAGAGAGAGAGCAATGTCTGAGATACACCAGGAGGGTTCTTTGAATGAATATAACATATGCGTAGTTTTTTTTTTTACAACAAACGAATTTCGTGATGTCTCTCTACTATGCTTAATTAAAAGTCTGAATTTGTAAGCATGATAATCCGGATCGCGAATGACCGTCTACGTTCTTCGTTTTAAGTAAACACCATTTGATGGTATTGAATAGGCGGCCTTTTGATTATAAAGCGATTTTAGACATAAGATTAATTATTAACAAATCTATTTTGGTCTCTTTGTTGTCAAATAAAGATTTGCTTTGATCTGCAAAGATATATGATAGAAAAGAAATCGGACACGATGGCGGCAGATACAAACCGATATAGACCAGATTAACACTTAACTATATGCAAATAGTAGATAATTACATATCCTGAGAATGTTCGAATAATTGGTCAGCTTCACAATCTAGCAATAAACTCTACAACAATTTCATTTAAATCCAGAAAAATCCAGAAAAATCTTCGAACAAAGAAAACAAAAGGAACTGAGAGGTCACAGTTAAACAGGAAATACCCGTGATGAAATCTCCTGTCAAAGCCAGGAAGGTATCCGTCTCCAGTAATCTATGACATGATTACAAGGAAGACACTGACATTTTATTGGTGGAAATCAAGTCATGATGACTAAAGTAAAATGTCACCCAACGGAATTAAAAACGAAATTGAAAACAATATCGACACAAGCAAATGGTTTCAAGAGAATGCGGATAGTTTAAGCCTAGTGATAAAAATGAAGAAAAGGTCAGACTATCGAAATTAACACGTAGAAAAATAAAACGACCAACTAATTGTGTGAATGCTGTTTTAACTGATACTGATTTCTTTAAATAAATATGAAGCAATTCAAAATCATAAAAAATACATAATGCCTAGCAGATATTTTTGTTCATCAATTTTGACGACGGTATCACACTGATATAGCGTTTTAGACAATATCACTACATGTCAGTAAAAAGTTAATATCATCAGGTAACCTAACACATGATCAAAATTAGCACGCATATATCTTTCTGAGAGTATAACCATGACCGGTCCTGACGTAACCGAGGATTATTTTTGTTATTTTCGGAAACTCGTTACCCATCTCCGCATCTTGTAAAAACCCATTTAAAGGTGTGTCTGCCGAAATCCTCTATTTCGAAATTGTTGAGTTCATAAAAATACTGGTGCGTACAAGGCTAGCTCTTATATAGAAACCAATCAACACCACCTACAGACAGAATCGCCAGCCCACACGAT
Source organism: Mizuhopecten yessoensis (assembly GCF_002113885.1). NCBI lineage: Eukaryota > Metazoa > Mollusca > Bivalvia > Pectinida > Pectinidae > Mizuhopecten > Mizuhopecten yessoensis. The sequence continues at coordinate 92,889 of NW_018403664.1, read as the reverse complement.
TTGCATCGTTTTGATCTTTCTAGTATTTGTTTCTTTCTGGTTTCAAAGGTGCAATTATTTTCAAATTAAAAATCGACGACAAGAAATACACGGACAAACTCGCCTCCACATATGACGTCATTTGGGCGTCACTTCCCTATCAAGAATATTCACGTTCCAGCCTAAAATTAGGAACCCAATCTGATAAGTACTCCCCCAATGTAGCCTTCGATATAAACATCCTCTAGAAATAGTGGCAGAATTGCCCGGTGAATGCCAAATGTACATCACTGCATTATCATTGTTGTTCCGTGATTAGTTAGCTTCACAACGATATACAAGACTTGTTTTATAACGTGCGTCACCAAACCTTGCCACATTACCATATTTGGATATTAAGCTAGTTAAATTATTTCACGTGAAATCCCGACATTACAATTGTTGAATCTACGACTAGGGAACTTTTGGTACTGAGATACATTTAATACGTAGGTAAAGAACACTGGATAAAGTTGACAATACCTTGTTTTGATTTAGCACGAGATCGTATTAGTCCCTCATTGTGGCGATGTGGTCACTCAGGTGGGATCAGCTTTAACGCGTAAACAGTGTATACATGTGATAGAAAAAGATACACAGATCTGTAAGGTCGAGCACGATCATTAACCTCCCCCGTGAGAAATGTTCCAGGCTGGACACTTTTAGGAATATCAACATCACATTTATAAATATCAGACATAATTGAAATGAAATATAGAATGTTCGTACAGAAATGAGGAGATATAAAGTAAACCATGCTGTCTTGTTTTCATTCAAATACTATTTCTTTGAATGAAGCGGAAGTGACACGATTAAGAAACGTTAATTTCCAAAATGTAATTGAAAATATATAAGTATACTCTATATCAGATTATTCATGGATATTTCTGAATTTACTGTCGTCATGTGATCGTTTTTAAGTACTATATAAATTCATTTTTAATAAGTTTATATATTTTTGAAAATAAAATAGATATTTTTTTTGGAACCTGTCAAATTGCTAATCCTAATTTAAACAAATGACCCTGGCATACACTTCATTAGGTTTGCACATTTAACCAATGGCTAATAGCCATTCATTGAAGAGAGTTTGGAACTCTTTTAAAAGGAGATGTGCGTCAAATTAAGCCAGTATACATCCTTAAGAAGGCTTACAACATGGCAATTGTGTTACTGGGTGTAGATATCACCTTCAGAGATTATTTACGCAATAGTTGTGAATCAAATAATTCATGTAATTCAGGAGCAGTCAGAAGCTATAAATAAACTTTTTGTAGAAATGGACATCTAATATCGACACACGTGGCATGTCCACGATATACACACTAGTGTCGAGTGATAAGTTGGAGACCACGGTACCAACAAACACCGCCCTGGTCAGTGTCAAACGGGTACATTGTGTACAGTGAGCCAGTGCAAACATGGCGGCGAGGTCAGGGCGTGGACAACTGCTCATTTACAACGTGTCTGTCACTCGAGTATGTAACGCGACAGAAATAACCTCCTTGACGTCACATTGACCCCAATTCAATATATTCGTGACAAACGCATGATGAATTTGAAAACAGTATGAATATACGTCTCCTTGAAATTTTGGTTGATCTTAACAAAGTGTCAATCAAGTTTCCATATTTCGACAATTTACAGGAAAAATAAATAAAAATACGGCATTTTATCTTTCACTTTGAATTATGACGTCATTTCATTGTTATTTGTGACGTCACATTGTGTTATTAAACATGTATGGTATAGTGACGTTATTACACTTTTTGCAGTCTACATCACCAACAAGAGTCTGTTACCTTATAGCCACAATTCCTCACTGCAGCGTAACCACACACTCAGGAAGATAAAACGCTGCGGCTGCATTTATCGTTTGTTAAGGTTCATGTAAACACTAATAATTGACCTTCAGGTCCCTTTATTTCATGTGTAAATATTACATTTATTACAAGCTGTGCTGAATTGTCGTTTTCAATATTAGAAGTTATTAATTCAAACCCCCTATAGCCATGATTGAACGGTTGCCACGCTCTTAATAAATAGTGTTATTTGAAATATAGATGAGTGACTGGTGAATATTTTGCCACTATTTGAGGGAAAAATTAGAACTCATAACCTATTCATGTTTGAGAATTGAAACTTTGGCAAAAATAAGATATTATATACAGTGATGTACTCCTATGAACTAAATTATGTTTAAACCTCCATAGATGGATTTAGGTTAAATCGAAAGTCATCGTGTTGTCCAATGGAGGCCGCCATTTTTATTATTTTTGCTGTCAAAAAATGGTGATTATTTCCGTCACAATCACAAGCGATCGGTGCGTCCATAAAACACCAAATGACACGAAATAGACTGCGTTGACATCGAATGAACCATAAATAACTAGCACAGGTCGTAATCAGGTCTTTTGTCCATATTCAGACCAACTTTCTTCCTCTCCGTTTGATTAACGTTCCAGACGACATGGCGATATCGCTCCGCAGTTAATTTACAAAAATGACAATTCTTCCTGTCATAGTTATCAAAACAAGAGTATAATTTCTTAAATAATAAAATACTGTTGATTCCGAATTGAATTACACAAATGTAGGAGTATTACTACAGAAAAAAGAAATCATAATATCTAAGATCGGACTGTTTGTGCGGCGTCACTTCCGGCAATGTGCATCAGACGTCAACACCATGAAGCTGAGGAGAAAACGCTGAGATGCTGAAGATCGACAATGTTTATTTGTTGTAAGTATGGTTTGTGGGATAAAATACACTTGTAATTTACATAAAGTAAACATAGATAATGTATTGCTTGAGTCGATGTCCTTGTAAGACGAGATGTGTGTGTTGTATTTTGACAAGTGACACAAACAGGAAATGCGAAATGTAGGCAAAAATAGTTTGACCAAAAAGTTTTTGGCACATTTTGGTCAATGCATATGTTCTTTGTTGTGAAATTGAATGGATTTTTTTTGAAAACCGATTATTTATATTAATGTTTGAAGTGTCAATAAAAAGTAAACAATTTATGGAAGCATGGAAGAAGCACATGTGTCAAATTAGTGTCTACTGCATTGAACTTCAGTGAAGCAGCACTCAAAAAGGCGCCATTACTATGCTATGTCAAAAGAGATTAGTCTGCAAAGAATCTGAATGTGATTTCTTTTTATAAATATTGAATACCAATTAATTAACACTAATGATAACTTTTAATTTATTTTATAACACAGGTGTGCAGCACAATTAATTGAAACCATAGAAGCACATGTCAAATAACAACATTGCCGTGAACATATGAGGAGGAAGCTCTAAAGACCCACAAAGTCCAAAGTGTTTACATCTGCATGTAATGTACTGGGAATAGATGCTCGTCAACCTCAATGCATGTTTATATTGCGTCCTGTCATCTTGCCTTTGGTAGTGTGGTCATGGAGGTGTAGCAATGGTAGCACTGAACTCGTACAGACCATCTCGACGAATTGAAGCCTCATCCAGAAGTTCCTTGTAGGTAAAACATCATTGCACTAGATTTATTTATCTACCCAGATACCAAAACATTGTCATCTGGTCCAAATGTTGCCAGGTAAAAGAAAATGAATGGTATATTGAATGTAGGGCCATGACAAGTGAATATTCAAAACACTTGGGAATTGACATTTCACTTGCGATGGCCTCGCGGTTTTTTCATGACACATCATTAAGATACATTTGTGAAATTTCTTCTGGATATTAAAAAGTTTTTACGAAATATCAAGATACTTTTTTTTAACACCTAGCTTTGTTATTGTCTATTCTAGAAAATGCACGAACAACATTGAATGAAATTTGTGTGACGACTCATTTTCCACCAGAGGACATATCACACAAAGTGGCAATCTACAACTGTACAGTACTCAGTTTTATAGGAATGATGGATTTGATGATGCAGTGTATAGAAATCTCTATGAAGGGGATGACAAAATAAGGTTTACAGAATTGACTATTTGCAGGATTACTTGGTTGCCTGACAGTTACCCCATCATTGTGTGTTTGCAAATATTGGTAGCTACAATTATGATATGGTGATATCCGATGGGATGATGTTGTCGTGGTATCTTCCTCACCAAGCAAAATACATCTAAGCTTTTTTTCACATCTGCATCTACATGTAAAGCAATATTATGAAGTTTGTACACTCGCGTGTGATGTACTGGAGCACCCAAATCGTACCAGAGTAGCCCATGGCGAAAGTAAAACTTGACTGATTTAGTTGGCCGAAGTATTGCAGAGAATAGTGTTTACGGATATGTAAATTGGTAAATATGCCAATGTCTTGATTACGTTGGAAGAAATGTGATTATTCCAAAAGCTTCAATAATGATGAACGGTGATCAAGTTAAAATTTGACACATGATCCAACCGCTAAAATGATAGCACAATACCTCAACTTGAAATCTTATGTATGGAATTTATGTCAATGTCATTAAAGAATTGGTATTTCTTTTTATTTAAAAATTACAAATATACTTAATAACTTAATCGCCACCCTACTATTCCGTTGACATAAAATAAGGTGACACTGGGTTTCAAACCATAACATACATATCATGCATTATTTTTCGGTTAAAAAGATGGTTTTAGAAAAATTCGATGTTTGGTACATGTATTACACTACATGGGCCTCCATAGTTTTAAAAAAGTAGTTCCAATATGGCTGATTTTTTATGGTGAAATTAACTAATGACTTGACTTTGAAGTTGTGATTATCAGTCATTTGGAGCAGTTTCATTAACTTTTAACAATCCCACTACCTAAAATGAGGTCTAAGGAAGATCTTGACTGATATTTCCTTGCAAATCGAATCTGTTTTTTTGTAGACATGTTATTTCCTGCATAACGTGTAATTAATGCAATTAAAACAATATTAACGAACTGAACTTAACTGAAAGCTAATACATACTTTTACTCATATCCTAAGGATCGTAGTGATACCAAAATAAGGGCTATCGAGGTAAAATTCAAGAAATTATGACCTTTTGTAACTTTGTTGAAAACAGACTTTACATGAACCTTAAGTTAGGTTTATGGGTTTAGTGTCTTATCAAATATGTAATAGCTTTGGCTAGTTCATGCCGCAGTTCCCTGGTACAATGTATGGTCATTTGCTGCAGGAGTTACTAAGTATATTTGCCCCCTTTCGATAGCGCGGATCTGATGCCGACTATATAGTGCTTCATCACAGCAATCCTATGCGAACAACACAAAGCATAGTTTTCCATCCAGTCGCATTTTACCGTCTACCCCCAAACGCTAAGCGTTAAGGTGGGAATAACAACTACCAGTTTAAGGATATATGCCTTCTGAAACATTTGTACATGTAAGTACATTTTTGAGAGAACATCTCAACGTGCTATTGATACATTCATTGTGGTGTAAACATTAATCGTTTTGATATTCGGGTAGATACGCAATGCGTTTAGCTAAAGCCTGAATGAATTGCAATTATTGATGGAGATATTAAATGGACTAATTATTACTGTAAATATAAACAACATTTTTTCAACTTTTGTTCAGATTATGAGGGGATAATTTCATTGATAACGAGGAAGTTGAATACACATACAGCGAAGTAAAATCCATATGCATCATAAGTCAACTGGACTTATCACCTCATTACTGATAATAAAGGAAAACTATTCCTGAAACATACTAATCAGACGATATATGGATTATAGTATTTAACACATTAAGTCAATGTCAAGTATATATATATATATATAAAAGATTCAGTTTGCGTGGGATCGTATTTATCCGATCGACACATTTTTTGAGCTGTTAAAGGTTACAGTCGTAGGAACATATACATATATAAACATTATTGAAGATACAGAAATTACTCTAATTTTTCCAATTGATATCAGTCACTCGTATTGACCCGGGTGGAATTGCACATAGATTTTTAACGTGGGAATTAAGGAACCGGAGTTCCCGGAGACAACCCGCGTCGTCCGGCAGGTGACCTATATTTGTTTCACGATTAGGGAATCAAATTCCGGCCATCTAAGTGAAAGGCTCAAGCGCTATCCAATACGCCACACTACGCTGTAAGAACAAGTTGGAACCACCGAACATACCAAATGAATCATGTAATGATGCCGACGACTCTTGAGTTTAAAAAATATTCTTCATCCGTCACATACATTTATATACAGAATAATATTCCAGTGGCAAATAGTGTAGGCCTATTTAGATGTATGTATTTCACGCCATTGATTTCATCTCAAAGTTTGTATGTTTGTAATGAACTTACCATAGAGCATTACAGTAGTCATAAAATGAGGCTTGGGCTATTGACTGAGTGTTGTCTGACTTCTTCTCCATTGTGGACGCAGCCACGCTGTAGCCTTGCATGATGGCCAGAGTCAGGAGTAGGTACATACACGAAGCCATAACAGTGGACTGAAATATAACAGGAAATAGCATTATAATTCAGAATAAACTCGCTAAAACAGAACGTCAAAACGTCAATAGAATGGTTCAATGAATATATGTAAACAGTTTGACATTACAAACAACACAAACAGTCTAAAATATAAGCAGTGCAAATGACACAAGTAGTCCAATGATATTCAAAGTTCAACAAATAATATAAAAAAAAGTTAAGCAACGTAAATAGTCAAATATTATTAAAAAAAGTTTAACAACGCATATCGCCCAATACTATTCAAAGTTCAACAATTCATATAGTCTAAAAATATCCAAAGTTAGCAGCGCATTAAACCCAAAAATATTCAAAGTTAACAGCGCATTAAACCCAAAAATATCCACAGTTACACAACGAAAATAATTGAATAATATCCAAAGTTCAGCAACGTATATTTTCCAATAATATCAAAGATTTAACAACACATAAAGTCCATTAAGAATACAATCTAAACAACACAAGAAGTCGAATGATATTAAAAATTAAACAGCGAAAATAGTTCAATAATATCAAAAGAACAACAAGGTACATGTATATACTCCAATAACATTTAAAGTTCAACAACGTATATAGTCCAAACATTCTAATAATACAGACATGTCAATTAATATGTCCAATAATGCAAATAGGCTATATAGTCCAATGACTTAAACAGTTCAATAACAAAAATACAGTCTAATGAACAAATAATAATAGCAACATCCTGTAACACAAATGTGGTATATCTGACAAAATGGTGTTGATATCAACATTAACTGCCATTGTAATAATAAAAAACAACAAAGTGAAGGAATACACAATGTGAAGCGGTAAAAACAAGATTTCCGACACGTATCGTGGTTATACCGTTGAATTTGTTTGTCCAATCCAAAAAGGTTAATTATATTTACCAATGTCATGTCAGTAAAATTCATAATATACGTTAGCAGCCGAACGTATTCATAAAAAAAATAAAAAAATATTACATTCACGTTAACTTTAATACAATCGCAAAGCTTTAAGTACTATAAATATTATATTAAGTGATGTAGTCGCGAAGATTATTGTAATTGTTTATACATTAATGGTTTTTATTAACTAACAGTGGCAGCACTCGTCCAATGTGGAGGCGGGGCTAGTGTTCATACCAGTGAACATTGTTTGACAGCTAGAATTGCACCTTCGTTAGAACCTTAACAAACTACGAGACGTGTTATAACATGTTTATCAATTTACGAGAAAAAAAGTAATTTAATGACGACATTTCCTTCTGACAAACCTTTCTGTGGCATGACCATTCAGTTTCTGAGATCAAGACTACTGCTTGTATTGATACAATGATGAAGGATTACGTAACGTTGCTTTTACAAATACTCATTTATTCCCAAGTGTTTTCATCTATAATACCGTGTCTGTAATAATCAAATTAAAATGCTTGTTATTCCTTCGATTCCCTATGCTAATCATTGTCTCAAAGGCAGCCGTTTTTACCGTGGGGAACTGCAGCTTCTGACCTCTATAGGAAGACCTCGCTCAATATCTTCTCTCCTCAATTTCAAAACCATTTCTGTACTTCTATCCGGTAGATTTTTGTCAATGAAATACATCTTAGCTTGATTCCAATCAAAGAAATATAGAATACAATGATCAGAGTACTTGGCCCTGTCGAGTTGTCTAATTAAGAGGGACACTTTCCAAAGGAGGATGGTCATATGACAGTTGCGTGTACAACAAATACATACGCCATCCTGTTGTACACAACCATGTGGCTGCATGCATACGAATATGTTACAGGTTTATTACAACACGAAAATGAGGGTATGCTTGTCTTGAGTGCGATTTAAAGAATTAATTAAGACTATGAAAAATGTGAACTCTACTTCCCACGCACGTGACATCCATCATCGCAATGACGCCTTCATTCCAGTATAAATCAGATCTACACTCGCCAGTGTGATACAGGGTGTGAGCACACGAATGTCACATGATATTAATGGTATTGCAAGCAGGCCATCATGCTTTCAACTTTTGTCGCAAATGCCAAATGACAAGGCCTTGTGCTCACGGCAATGTCGGGAGTAATCAGGGATAGACCATAACATAAACCAGTCTATTTTATCATAATTTCAAGTATATGATGTACTTCATCATTGCTTTTCTTGTGCAAATCATTTTGTGGTAATGCTGTGACGATTATGAGCTGTTTTTCTGCTCGTTTGATATGTCTTTGTGGCATAAAGTGTACTTAACGTCAGCTTCACGCTGTATTTAAATGACCATTAATTGTTAGATTAGTCCCCTTCCATTGCTACTTAACGCCTCCTGCAAGCTTTTACGATTTAACTTGAAATCAATTTTTTCTCACCTTTCAGTCCAGTATTTGATTTGAACATAGTTTTTACGTATCATTATATTAATCACCAGGATTTCCACATCATATAGTTGGTAGGTGATAAAGCTATCAGTCAATGACCAATTTTAAACTTGTCTTGAAAGGCGCATTATTTCAAGAAGTATGTTTGGCCCATCCATACAAAAAGGACATAACCACGCAGTATGTACTGACCCATCCCTAAAGAAAGGATAGACACGCAGTATGTACTGGTCCATCCATACGGCAATGACAGAACCACACAGTATGTACTGACCCATCCCTAAAGAAAGGATAGACACGCAGTATGTACTGGCCCATCCATACGGCAAGGACAGAACCACACAGTATGAACTGACCCATCCCTACAGAAAAGACAGAACCGCACAGTATGTACTGACCCTCAATACAGAAAGGATAGAGCCACACAGTATGCACTGACCCATCACTAAAGAAAGGATAGACACGCAGTATGTACTGGCCAATCCATACGGCAAGGACAGAACCACACAGTATGTACTGACCCATCCCTAACGAAAGGATAGAACCACACAGTATGTACTGGCCCATCCTTACAGAAAGGACAGAACCACACAGTATGTACTGGTCCCTCCCTACAGAAAGGATAGACCCACACCGTATGTACTGGCCCATCTATACAGAAAGGATAGAACCACACAGTATGTACTGGCCCATCAATACAGAAAGGACAGAACCACACCGTATGTACTGGCCCACCCATACAGAAAGGACAGAACCACACCGTATGTACTGGCCCATCCATACAGAAAGGACAGAACCACACAGTACATTGTATGTACTGGCCCCTCCCTACAGAAAGGATAGAGCCACGCAGTATGTACTGACCCATCCCTAAAGAAAGGATAGAGCCATGCAGTATGTACTGGCCCATCCCTACAGAAAGGACAGAACCACACAGTATGTACTGGCCCCTCCCTACAGAAAGGATAACCCCACAGTATGTACTGGCCCACCCATACAGAAAGGATAGAGCCACACAGTATGTACTGGCCCATCCCTACAGAAAGGATAGAACCACACAGTATGTACTGGCCTATCCCTACAGAAAGGCTAGAACCACACAGTATGCACTGGCCCCCCCCTACAGAAAGGTTTGCCACGCAGTATGTACTGATCCATCCCTAAAGAAAGGATAGAACCACAAAGTATGTACTGGCCCATCTATACAGAAAGGACAGAACCTCACTGTATGTACTTGCGTGTAGTGAATGTGTGTGTATTTTGGGAGGCTGAGATATGTTCGTGTTTGTCTCCTTGTGATAGCGCGGAACTGATGCCGACTTTATAGTGCTACCTCACTGAAACATACTGCCGAAGACACTCAGCATGACGCCCCACCCGGTCACATTATACTGACAACGGGTGAACCAGTCGTCCCACTCCTAATTTGCTGAGCATTAAGCAGGAGTATAAACTACCATTTTTAAAGACTTTTGGTATGTCTCGGCCAGGGGACAGAACCCAAAGCCTTCCTCACATGGGCGAACGCTCAACAAATGGCCAAAGGTGAGGCATTGTCAAGGGAGATATTAGGAAAAAGAAAGTTATTTAGAAAGGAGAGAAGAGATAAGCTCCCAAATTTAGTCGCCTCTTACGATCATGCAATTTTGTGCAGCAGGTACAATTCTTACGCCCTACCTGCAGGGCAGGCCCACAGTATTTACTGGCCCCTCCCTACAGAAAGGATAGAACCACACCGTATGTACTGGCCTATCCATACAGAAAGAATAGAACCACGCAGTATGTACTGACCCATCCCTAAAGAAAGGATAGAGCCACACAGTATGTACTGGCCCCTCCCTACAGATAGAACCACACAGTATGTACTGACCCATCCCTAACGAAAGGATAGAACCACACAGTATGTACTGGCCCATCTATACAGAAAGGATAGAACCACACAGTATGTACTGGCCCATCCCTAACGAAAGGATAGAACCACACAGTATGTACTGACCCATCCTTACAGAAAGGACAGAACCACACAGTATGTACTGACCCATCCCTAACGAAAGGATAGAACCACACAGTATGTACTGGCCCATCCTCACAGAAAGGACAGCACCACACAGTATGTACTGGCCCCTCCCTACAGAAAGGATAGAACCACACCGTATGTACTGGACCACACAGTATGTACTGACCCATCCCTAACGAAAGGATAGAACCACACAGTATGTACTGGCCCATCATACTGGCCCCTCCCTAACCACACCGTATGTACTGACCCACCCATACAGAAAGGACAGAACCACACTGCATGTACTGGCCCATCCATACAGAAAGGACAGAACCACACAGTATGTACTGGCCCCTCCCTACAGAAAGGATAGAGCCACGCAGTATGTACTGACCCATCCCTAAAGAAAAGATAGAGCCATACAGTATGTACTGACCCATCCTTACAGAAAGGATAGAGCCACACAGTATGTACTGGCCCATCCCTACAGAAAGGATAACCACACAGTATGTACTGGCCCCTCCCTACAGAAAGGATAACCACACAGTAGGTACTGGCCCCTCCCTACAGAAAGGATAGAACCATGCAGTATGTACTGACCCATCCCTAAAGAAAGGATAGAGCCACACAGTATGTACTGGCCCCTCCCTACAGAAAGGATAGAACCACACCGTATGTACTGGCCCATCCATACAGAAAGGTTTGCCACGCAGTATGTACTGACCCATCCCTACAGAAAGGATAGAACCACACCGTATGTACTGGCCCATCCATACAGAAATGATAGAACCACACCGTATGTACTGACCCATCCCTACAGAAAAGACAGAACCGCACAGTATGTACTGGTCCCTCCCTACAGAAAGGATAGAACCACACAGTATGTACTGGCCCCTCCCTACAGAAAGGATAGAACCACACTGTATGTTCTGGCCCATCCATACAGAAAGGATAACCACACAGTATGTACTGGTCCCTCCCTACAGAAAGGATAGAACCACGCAGTATGCACTGGTCCCTCCCTACAGAAAGGATAGAACCACACAGTATGTACTGGTCCCTCCCTACAGAAAGGATAGAACGACGCAGTATGTACTGGCCCCTCCCTAAAGAAAGGATAGAGCCACACAGTATGTACTGGCCCCTCCCTACAGAAAGGACAGAACCACACTGTATGTACTGGTCCCTCCCTACAGAAAGGACAGAACCACACTGTATGTACTGGTCCCTCCCTACAGAAAGGATAGAACCACGCAGTATGTACTGGCCCATCTATACAGAAAGGATAGAACCACACAGTATGTTCTGACCCATCCCTACAGAAAGGACAGAACCACACTGTATGTACTGGCCCACCCATACAGAAAGGACAGAACCACACAGTATGTACTGGTCCCTCCCTACAGAAAGGACAGAACCACACAGTATGTACGTATGTACTGGCCCACCCATACAGAAAGGACAGAACCACACAGTATGTACGTATGTACTGGCCCACCCATACAGAAAGGACAGAACCACACAGTATTTACTGGTCCCTCCCTACAGAAAGGACAGAACCACACAGTATGTACTGGCCCATCCCTACAGAAAGGACAGAACCACACTGTATGTACTGGTCCCTCCCTACAGAAAGGATAGAACCACGCAGTATGCACTGACCCATCCCTACAGAAAGGACAGAACCACACAGTATGTACTGGCCCCTCCCTACAGAAAGGTTTGCCACGCAGTATGTACTGACCCATCCCTACAGAAAGGACAGAACCACACAGTATGTACTGGTCCCTCCCTACAGAAAGGATAGAACCACGCAGTATGTACTGACCCATCGATACAGAAAGGACAGAACCACACTGTATGTACTGGCCCCTCCCTACAGAAAGGATAACCACACAGTATGTACTGGTCCCTCCCTACAGAAAGGATAGAGCCACGCAGTATGTACTGACCCATCCCTACAGAAAGGACAGAACCGCACAGTATGTACTGGCCCCTCCATACAGAAAGGATATAGCCACACAGTATGTACTGGCCCATCCATACAGAAAGGACAGAACCACACAGTATGTACTGGCCCCTCCCTACAGAAAGGATAGAACCACGCAGTATGTACTGACCCATCCCTACAGAAAGGATAGAACCGCACAGTATGTACTGGCCCCTCCATACAGAAAGGATAGAGCCACACAGTATGTACTGGCCCATCCATACAGAAAGGATAGAACCACACCGTATGTACTGGCCCATCCTTACAGAAAGGACAGAACCACACAGTATGCACTGGCCCCTCCCTACAGAAAGGATAACCACACAGTATGTACTGACCCATCCATACAGAAATGACAGTACCACACAGTGTATAATGGTTAGACGTAAACAGGCCAAGTCACACTTTTTTTTTTTATAATTTGTTTATTTTTAAAGACATTTTTATTACATAAATACATAAACACACACATACACCCACATACATACAATTCCTATTTGCATGGTTTGTCTCTTGCATCGTCATATCTTTCATCATCATCATCCTCATCGTGACTGAATATCATCATCAGCCTTGTCAATCATCATCAATAGTAATACACCATTATCATCTTAATACATCATCATCATCAACAACATCATCAATCTATCATCATCCTAGCATCATCATCATCATCATCATCATCATCATCATCATCATCATCATCATCATCATCATCAACATTCTATTAATCCATCATCATCATCATCATCATCATCATCATCATCATCATCATCATCATCATCATCAACATCATCCTATCATCATCAACATCATCAACATCATCATTCTATCAATCTATCATCACACTTGATTATTGAAATAATTTTAAAAAATAGTGAATAGATGCAGATTGGAAAGTGATCAGCAAATTCATTAAGATTTGTTTTCAATTTCCTATAAAGACAGAACATAGATAAAGAAACCCGATTCTGCCGATGCCTGACGTTAATCATTTCACACACACTGAAAGGATATAGAATATCATTGATAATAAAACATATTTTATTGCAAAAAATAATTACAGTGTAGCTATTTGCGGGATAACAGAATAGCTATTTCCCTGACATCCATTCAATATACTGAAAATAAATATGGTAAATGATTATATATTTTTTTATGTAAACTAAACTAAAAATGGTCCGACTGTGAAATAGCTGAAACATTGCCCAAAGAAATGCACAAACGAAACAAAACAAAAAAAGCTTAAAAAATAAACCACAACAGAACTTTAAATCAAAATCGATATGTCTAGGGGAAAATATGAACAAAGGAAAACTTGAAGTAAACGAAAACCAAGAAAAAGTGCAAGAAGAATAAGACCAGGCGTTCCAGAAGGATATGCGTCTACTGCCCACAATGAATTTTTGAGACATTTGTACTTTCTTTTTTTCCAGTTGAATCATGGCTCTGATTAAGTTTTACATTGTATTAGTGTAACCGGATGAGATGTATTGTTTCCAGAATAAAAGGGCATACATGTAGCCGTCCATCAGCCAAATCATTGGTTCAATCGTGTTGTAGCAACTTCACATGGTGATTAATTACATAAATTGGCATATACATTATGTATATATTTGGCCTTGGTTTTTGTATTATGCCTGGGATACATTAGCTGTTCCGATGATGTGTGGTACGTTGTGGCTTGTTCCGGCTTGGCGGTTGATAACCATTTGAAGCAATATTCTGTAGCTCCATACGATTATGATGTAATTGGTTGTTTAATCTGGGCCTGTAACATGACCTTTCTGTGTGATAGATATCAAGGAATATCGACAGAGCAAGGATTGTAGGATATCGTATTTGCGAAAAATTATGCCGGATCAATTTATAACGTACACGTTCTCTGTGGTAGGTATCAGATTGTGTCAGATCTAGGTCAACAGTACAGTATTTCTGAGAGATAAGCATAGCAGTATGACACATCAAGTATGTAACTTACCATGTATATGTGAAAGCAATAAACCAGTACTACAAATGCAGATGTTCAGCTTTATTTCCGTCGTGTAACGTGCTGTAATTTCAACGTTACATGTATGTAAACATAATTGATATCGTAATCCTATCTGTATATTGGTCACTTTATAGAAAACTGAACGACACAAATATATTATCTTTTGGAACATGTGAACTGAATAGTTACTGTACCAGCCTGAGTAGCCTTCGTCGTTCAGTTAAAACCAGGACCCATATTCTTAACACGGTTCTCGTATTCAGACTAGGATGAGATGTTCGATCCACTTGTTATGTAACTCGCTGATTCTAGCGAAGGATTAGAAGAAGTGAATAAGTATCAAATTATTAGGTCCTGACAGCTTAATACTTAAGCAAACTTCCTACAAAATATTATTCATTTAAATATATTGAAAGTTACTTTGTGGCTTGAATAAGGAGCTAACATAAAGGACACGATTTGAGTCTGTCTTGTCCGGTCAGATGAAAAGATAACCTGTTTAATATCATTGCATCAAACAGAATTCATGCAAAACACTGCAAAGTTTATCGAGATTAGGAACATTCGTGCACATTTTTTTGTGTGAATCTCTTTTCGGAGAAGATAACGTTTACGACATCATATATATATATATCGGGTGTCGGAGTCGGTAACTTTATCCGCCTGGGTACCCAAGTTTTCGTGCGATATATTTTTTATCGTTTATGTGTTTACCTGTTTTTTTCTTTTCTGATTACTCAATGGTTTTAATCCATGTTTCCACATAAACTTTGTAAGCTGAGTTAGTCTGTGCTTACAAGCTGTGGCAATTCTTATATTTACAACTCGGTTGTTCTAGGGATATCATTAGTATATCAGTTAAGGTTTGTTTGTGATGATTTGAAATTATCAATACTACGGTATCCAAATGATTGGTTTGAATCTACGACTAATCAAGACATTTGGTAGCCTCAATATTTAATTTCCATCAATTTTATTTATTTTTATTGCGAAATAGTGTTACTAAAATCTTTTAGACGAAGTTAAGCGGGAACGAAATATGTCGGTATTTCATATGGATTAGGCCATATTTGTAAGAATATTAATTCCCGAAAAATAAACATGGAAAAAATGACATAAGCTTCTGCAAAGGAAAAGGCGTTATTTGCGTAAATGGGTGGGAACCTCAATTAACACATGATATTTACAGTGACTCTTTATTAACACGTTATCTTTTAATCAATTCCAATTAAACCTAATGCCCTTATTTACTAGTGTAGCAGTAACTGAGCCGCTGAAGTTTACGCGATGTAATTATATTCCATTTAACATCTGATGTCATTGTGAGTCTGTATACACACGCGGAGAAACTATTTCTCGGTTATTAGCTAACATAATGTCATGGTAACACTGTATCCAAACAGCGCTAGCCATCTTTTATACCTCAGAGCCGTTGACTTCTTTTTGAAAGATAAACATTATTTCGATGTTAAGCTATAACTCACTATAAAAAAATTGAGCTAATCTTATTTTCAAAATTATTTTATCTTCTTTTTAATTTACATTTGTGGCTATTTTTAGACACGCAATCTAGAAATATCAATTTGAATACGGACGTAGACAGATAACGACCTTTCCGGAGCTATTTATAAAATCAATCTATTGCTTTGCCTAAACGCGCACATATCAAATTGTCGATATTGAATAAAAGTAAATATAGAACATTCTGACACCAATTACAGAAAGAAAATAATATCTTCTGAGATCGTTACTTCACCATACGTCCCTGGTAGCCATCACGCTTTCTGGGTTTGATAGTAGACATTTTGACGGGAGCGACTTGCGGTGCAGGAAATTCCGCCTGTCCGGCATTACTGGGTGCACTTCCTGTTTCTGTGCTTCATGACGTCCTTCCGGTATATTTGACATCACACACTCTCTCTCATGTTGTATTAAAGTTTTACTTTTTACGCAAACAATGCACGATTTAAACGTGTCGCAACGTTCCAAGACCAGCTGGTCCCTTTGTCAAGCTATGACTGAGTGAGCGATTTGTATTATTTACCTGTGACACATTTGACGAAATTGTGTAATTTCATGTCATGACATTTCGCCTAACGATAGGGAGCATATACACACTGCATTAATATTCAATTACCATTATATAATAGACTTACATAAAACGGTGAATATTATTGAATCATAGTGAGTTTGTTTGCTTATCCGTTTGAAAGTGCGGAGGGGAATAGCTCTCCGGTAGTTAGTCGATCACGTCGAGATATCACTACGCCTATGTTAAGGTCTCATAACACGGAACTGGCCTTGGTAGTGTTATATAGTGGCAATGCAGAGCAAATGTAAATATTATTTTATCATTTTGTTTTTTCTTCGTTAGTTATATATTGACTTCCAAGTATAAATTAATTACAACATTCATTTCATTTCATTTACAGACAGCAATGTGTTGTAGTCAATATCATTGTTCCGTTTCATAGCATTGGCGACATAATGGATGAAACTATCGTGTGGAATGTGGCAAAATTACAGGACTTTGTAAACAAAGCATGTGGAAGAATTCATGCTTATTTGAAAATATTGGTACGGTTTTGTGACGTAATTACATATGTAACAATACATGTTGGTGAGGTTTTGTGACGCCATAAACCATACACATGAGAGAAAATGTTCCTATTCGTGCATGTTGTAATGCGTTTTTTTGTGACGCCATCATTTATACAAGCTGGAATAACCAAGCTCTGTCAATATTTTTTCATATGTTTTTACAATGAAACACCAAAATAATGATACAAAAATAAGGATCTCAGTTTAAAATCTTAATATGTTAATATTATAGTGGGGTCCGCGGTTTAATGTAAATTGTGTCATTTTTACCCTCCCAATTCACAAAACCAGGCAAAAATCATAGCCGATTATTAAGTTTCATTAATTTACACATGAGTTTTGGTCAATAAAAAGCGCTCAGATTTAAATAAATAAATAAAAACACGAATCGCAAAGAAAATTTGGAATCATGGAGCACGGTTTGTGTGTTGTTTTTTTTAACTTGAAATGAACAACCAATAAGGAACGCATGGCAAAATCAAAAATGCCGTGGAACTACCAAGTGATAGTGATGTCAAAACGTTCATGAAATAAATTTACCGCTCTGAGTAATAGTCTTATTCGAACGGAAAGTTCTAAAATTCCTTAGAGACAGAAAAAGTTCCTATAAATTGACCAATGTCTAAACATTGTCTTCGCTGCAATCGATATTACGTGACCAGATGCACAGTATATGTTGGCATCATACATGTATCTACATTTAAAACCCCCAAATATACAACTGTATAGATAAACACTGAATATATGGTCAAACTTATAGTCTGTGTATTACTGTACGAGATCGGTCTGGTGTGGTCTCACTGAACGGACGTGTTTGGAATATAATAATAAAGGATAAGGAAGCATTCCTTAAAAATCTAAATTCGGTTGATGCAGGCAGCCAAAACAATTCCATCATCCGAAGAAAGGTTACTGAATTTAGGTCAATTTGTCTCTTGTCATAGTTAATGTACTGGCATGTTCAATGATAAGGTTATACAGGTGTTACACAAAAATACTGATATTCCACCACTTCTGGTATTAAGACGGGTCTAGTATATCAGCAAGGATTGCATGTTTTATTGAATTATAAATCTGATTTTATTGAATTTTAAATCTGATTTTATTGAATTTTAAATCTGATTTTATTGAATTATAATTCTGAAAATATACATCTACCATTACCATAGCGTTAAATACATTCAGAAAGAAACATCTTATGGGGACAGTAAGCATTGTATTATGTATTAGGTCAAATATCACCTGCATTGCTGTAAAATAGTGCGTCTGTACAATAATTGATGATAAGAAAGTACACTATACTTACTTAACGATGAGTCCTTGACCAAGTGGTTAAACAGCGTCTTTTGTCTGGTGACCTCTTCGGGGTTCACTCCCCTCACTTTGATTTTAAAATAAAGTGCAATAAATACTAAAATTGGTATTAGATAAAAGACCGTACTAAAATCTTCTTAGGAATTCCTGCTATGTGATCGAATGTCTGCACTGTAATCGGGAGATGGCAGTGTGATCTGCAATGCTTTTCTGGCTATTCACAACAATCTACACACACAAAGTTGATAATACTGAACACACATCTCCCTTCACCTAACGTGCTGGTCTGGATTGAAAATCAGATAATCTATCTCTGCATCTAATCAGCTCCATGTTGATATATGTGCGTGTCCATTTCAGCATCCAGCTTGCTATCCACTCAGATCACTGTGCTGTGGTCCTGGGCGGAGATACCATTAGATTGA
Source organism: Mizuhopecten yessoensis (assembly GCF_002113885.1). Taxonomy (NCBI): domain Eukaryota; kingdom Metazoa; phylum Mollusca; class Bivalvia; order Pectinida; family Pectinidae; genus Mizuhopecten; species Mizuhopecten yessoensis. The sequence goes on along the minus strand of NW_018403664.1, from coordinate 73,735 downwards.
CGGGTACCTGCTGTTGTCCTTTTGGTCGCTGTCCTGTAAATGTGAGTAAGCTTAACTTGCTTTACAACAATTTGTTAAAGCTTGTTAAAAAATGTCCTTCAGTATGAAACTGTTGCTGTATGGTAATAGTGTTGTACTTTAACGTCGATTATACGTATTTTTTTCGTATCAATGAAAGTTTATTGTAGACAACAGACCATGCTGGTCGTTAATAAAGATGAGTATCCCTCTCGTTTTCCCTACACATTTCAGTTTCCTTTTTTTCACACATACATATCTCATATTCATATCATTTAAAACATCCCAATCAAAACCCTAAACCCCCTAAATCACATATGAAAATGTACGCTATATTCACATTATTTGAATGTAAATGAAGAAAAAACAAAAGCATGCTATGTTGACCATGCTGGGTAGTGGACATGCTGTATTGGCGGATGTTGGCGGGTATTTACTATACCTGGTTATCAACAAACCACTTTCTCCTGATTAAGTATCACCTTCTGTACGTCATTCACAGGATAAAAGTAAGAACACACTGTCAGCTTTAATAGCCGCACTGTCACAATCATTCCTACTAACAGTTCAAAGCGAACGTTTCACAGAGAGTTCAAGAAGAAATAATTTTGGAACTTATTCCAATTACTTTTTGACTGTACATTTGTACGTTAAATTTCCACGACCGTTGTGTAGAAATAAACTATTTCATTTATCACAAATAGTTAACACTTTAAACCTTGCTTATGATTTAACTGAGAATTTAATTTTATTACAAAGGAAAAACAGAAGAATATACAAATGTAGAACAAATTATCAAGATAATACATGAAACCTTTTTCATACCACTATGTTATTTTGTTCAGCCATTATTACAGCTCCGTATTACATATTGAGTTTTTTTTAAATATTTTCTATAATAAACAGCAAACCTGCCACAAAACACTTAACAACACAGAAAGTGTACAGAAAACATCTAACATAATGTATTAGAAATGTGACACCCTGTTATCAAGTTTAATACTTTTCGATCTCATCGTTTGATATTAGATATTTGCTTATCAAACACATTACAAAACCTAATAAGATAGAACAATCACATTTTACAGTTTCATACGAAGTAGCGAGATTTATTTTTTCCACAAGGTCACATGAAAATACTGATAAGTTATCTCAGAATTAATAAATTCGGCCAAACTTTACAGTTATTTTTATTGATATTCAATACTTTTGTTTTGCAGATATTTGTCTGTTCTTTTTGATCATACGAATGGTTATATCGACATGACAAATGGGTATTGAAAGAGAACTTCTGATTTTTGTGTGTGTGAAACATCAGCTTTCTATAACTTTTATGCGCTTAGATTAATATGATGTCTTATTCATGTGCCTTTCTGGGCTCAACTCTGGCCAGGTCATCGTAACGGACACACAAGTGATGGCACCTTTTAAATTTGGCAATAGATACAGTGAGCTGCATCATACAGCTGGGGCAAAGAGTTGGAAATCTAAATCGTCCAAATTTCTGTTGAACCTTTGCGGTAGGTGCTTAACAACTCTGTATTAGGAATTTAACAATTTGGAGGAGTATGGGTTTATCTCGAATTCAATCATTTTTAAAGTGTGTATACTATATACCTTACCACTACTCAATAGAGATAGCTGCGGCTATCAAGGCTACAGCAAATATATGGTGCATCCAAAATGATATAACAACATCATATTACATTTTAATAACAGCAACAAAGGGTGGGAGCATAATAGAATCTTCCCCTGCCTTGAGGGTGTGACAGAAAAATATCCAACCCGAGGGGCGATGCTTTTTTGGCAGAGCCTCGGGTTAGACAACCAAACAAATCACGCCGCGGGTTGGTTATTTCTCTGTTCCCCCACAAGAAAGGGGATGATTACTTTTCTCCCATCCTATATTTTCAGTCACAACTCCACCGGCGATAGTCTGCCATGTTTGTTAATAAAAACACATGTGGGGTATTGATATCATCATTAACTTTTGGGTGACAAGCTTATCTTTCCCGGGTTAAACGGGAGACACAACTGTGAATGACGGGAGAAATAATTATCCTAACGCAGTCAACACAAATATATATTTGCCTTTTCTATTTAGGCATATCACATATTCCCGTTGACGTTCATAACGCGTTTACTTGCCATTACACACTGATTTAATCATCTCTTTCATTTAGTAAACAGCAAAGTGTACTCTCTGTTAAAGATGGATTATGTCGAGTAATGAGGTTACATGTACCTGATAATAATATTTTCCGGTGTGAGTTAGGGTTTCATCGATTCTTGGTCCGTTGATAGATAATTTGCATATTTTACACGATGAGTCGTTAAAACCAATTACCGATCATTTCCAGCGAGTGTACAGCTCAAAATCTAATAACGCGGCCTTACCGGAAACTGCATATGAATTCGATAGAAGTATTTTCCTATAGATAAAACATACTTTGCTGACCGTTCTTCCAATGAAAAACGTCTGCGGAATTTAATATGGATATTCCTTTTTTACTATTTTACTGTTATACTATATATGCGGTCATCCCAGTGTAATACACTCGGTAAATTACAAACAATCCTGAGATATATTCCAGAAATAATACGTTGATATGTTGCATCTAAAGCGAACATATAAAGTAAACATATATAACATTTGATAGAGTGCTCCATCTAGCTAGAATAAGTCAATCTAAAGCGCTTTACAATGTATAGATATAAAATTTATATTAGGATAGACTAGTGGTGTTACAGCTAACCATACGCCTTTTAATGACCTTAACTGTTAATAGGACGTTAAACACAACTAAACCAGAACAGCTACTCACTTGATGTATTTGGGATATATCAGTAGTGCTACAGCTACACTCTACATATATAAGGATAGATTAGTTGTGCTAGAGCTACACACCACATATATAAGGATACATTAGTTGTGCTACAGCTACACACCACATATATAAGGATACATTAGTAGTGCTACAGCTATATACCTCATATATAAGGATACATTAGTTGTGTTACAGCTACACACTACATATAAAAGGATACATTAGTTGTGCTACAGCTACATACCCCATATATAAGGATACATTAGTTGTGCTACAGCCACATACCCCATATATAAGGATACATTATTTGTGCTACAGCTACATACCCCATATATAATGATACATTAGTTGTGCTACAGCTACACATCACATATATAAGGATACATTAGTTGTGCAACAGCTACACACCACATATATAAGGATATATTAGTGTTGCTACAGCTACAAACCACATATATAAGGATAAATTAGTTGAGCTACAGCTACACACCATATATATATAAGGATATATTAGTTGTGCTACAGCTACACACCACATATATAAGGAGACATTAGTAGTGCTATAGCTACACACCACATATATAAGGATACATTAGTATTGCTACAGCTATATACCTCATATATAAGGATGCATTAGTTGTGTTACAGCTACACACTACATATCAAAGGATACATTAGTTGTGCTACAGCTACATACCTCATATATAAGGATACATTAGTTGTGCTACAGCTACATACCCCATATATAATGATACATTAGTTGTGCTACAGCTACATACACCATATATAAGGATACATTAGTTGTGCTACAGCTACACACCACATATATAAGGATATATTAGTGGTGCTACAGCTACAAACCACATATATAAGGATAAATTAGTTGTGCTACAGCTACACACCATATATATATAAGGATATATTAGTTGTGCTACAGCTACACACCACATATTTAAGAATAGATTGGTTGTGCTACAGCTACACAACACATATATAAGGATACATTAGTAGTGCTATAGCTAAAAACTACATAGATATAGGATGAATTAGTTGTGCTACAGCTACACACCACATATATAAGGATAAATTAGCAGTGCTACAGCTACACACCACATATATAAGGATACATTAGTTGTGCTACAGCTACGCACCACATATATAAGGATACATTAGCTGTGCTACAGCTACACACCACATATATAAGGATACATTAGTTGTGCTACAGCTACACACTACATATACAAGGATAAAATTAGTTGTGCTACAGCTACACCACATATATAAGGATACATTAGTTGTGCTACAGCTACACACCACATATATAAGGATACATTAGTTGTGCTACAGCTACACAATACATATAAAAGGTTACATTAGTAGTGCTTCAGCTACATACCCCTTATAGAAGGATACATTAGTTGTGCTACAGCTACACACCACATATAAAATGATACATTAGTTGTGCTACAGCTACACAACACATATATAAGGATACATTAGTTGTGCTACAGCTACACAACACATATATAAGGATACATTAGTTGTGCTACAGCTACACACTACATATAAAAGGATACATTAGTTGTGCTACAGCTACACACCACATATATAAGGATACATTAGTTGTGCTACAGCTACACACAACATATATAAGGATATATTAGTTGTGCTACAGCTACACACCACATATATAAGAATACATTAGTAGTGCTACAGCTACACAACACATATACCAGGATAAATTAGTTGTGCTTCAGCTACACAACACATATATAAGGATACATTAGTTGTGCTACAGCTGCAAAACACATATATAAGGATACATTAGTAGTGCTACAGCTACACACTACATATATAAGGATACATTCGTAGTGCTATAGCTACACACCACATATATAAGGATACATTAGTTGTGCTACAGATACACACCACATATATAAGGATAAATTAGTTGTGCTACAGCTACACACAACATATATAAGGATATATTAGTTGTGCTACAGCTACACATCACATATATAAGGATACATTAGTTGTGCTAGTTGTGCTCCAGCTACACACCACATATATAAGGATAAATTAGTTGTGCTACAGCTACACAAATACCCCATATATAAGGATACATTAGTTGTGCTTCAGCTACACAACACATATATAAGAATAAATTAGTAGTGCTATAGCTACACACCACATCTACAGCTACACAACACATATATAAGGATACATAAGTTGTGCTACAGCTACACAACACATATACAAGGATAAATTAGTAGTGCTACAGCTACACACTACATATATAAGAATACATTCGTAGTGCTATAGCTACACACCACATATATAAGGATAAATTAGTAGTGCTACAGCTACACAACTCATATATAAGGATGCTACACCACATATATAAGGATACATTCGTAGTTCTATAGCTACACACCACATATATAAGGATAAATTAGTAGTGCTACAGCTACACAACACATACTACACAACACATATATAAGGATAAATTAGTTGTGCTACAGCTACACATCACATATATAAGGATACATTAGTTATGCAACAGCTACACACCACATATATAAGAATACATTAGTTGTGCTACAGCTACATACCCCATATATAAGGATACATTAGTAGTAGTGCTACAGCTACACAACACATACTACACAACACATATATAAGGATACATTAGTAGTGCTACAGCTACAAAACACATATATAAGGATAAATTAGTTGTGCTACAGCTACACACCACATCTATAAGGATACATTAGTTGTGCTTCAGCTACACAACACATATACAAGGATAAATTAGTAGTGCTACAGCTACACACTACATATATAGGGATACATTCGTAGTGCTATAGCTACACACCACATGCTACACACCACATATATAAGGATACATTCAAACCACATATATAAGGATAAATTAGTTGTGCTACAGCTACACAACACATACTACACAACACATATATAAGGATACATAAGTTGTGCTACAGCTACACAACACATACTACACAACACATATATAAGGATAAATTAGTAGTGCTACAGCTACACACCACATATATAAGGATACATTCAAACCACATATATAAGGATAAATTAGTTGTGCTACAGCTACACACCACAACATATATAAGGATATATTAGTTGTGCTACAGCTACACACAACATATATAAGGATATATTAGTTGTGCTACAGCTACACATCACATATATAAGGATACATTAGTTGTGCTTCAGCTACACAACACATATATAAGGATACATTAGTAGTTATATAAGGATACATTAGTTGTGTTACAGCTACACACCATATATATTAGGATATATAAGTAGTGCTACAGCTACAAACTATACATATTAGGATAGACGAGTAGTGTTAAAGCTACAAACTATATATATTAGGATAGACGAGTAGTGTTACAGCTATACACCAAATATATTAGGATAGACGAGTAGCGTTACAGCTACACACCATATATATTAGGATGTATAAGTAGTGTTACAGCTATACACCAAATATATTAGGATTTATTAGTAGTGTTACAGCTACAAACTATATATATTAGGATGTATAAGTAGTGTTACAGCTAAAAACTATATATATTAGGATATATAAGTAGTGTTACAGCTACAAACTATATATATTAGGATAGACGAGTAGTGTTACAGCTACACACCATATATATTAGGATATATAAGTAGTGTTACAGCTACAAACTATATATATTAGGATAGACGAGTAGTGTTACAGCTACACACCATATATATTAGGATAGACGAGTAGTGTTACAGCCACACACCATATTTTTTAAGAGATATAAGTAGTGTTACAGCTACAAACTATATATATTAGGATATATAAGTAGTGTTACGGCTACAAACTATATATATTAGGATATATAAGTAGTGTTACAGCTACAGACTATATATATTAGGATAGACGAGTAGTGTTACAGCTACACACCATATATATTAGGATTTTTAAATAGTGTTACAGCTATACACCAAATATATTAGGATATATAAGTAATGTTACAGCTAAGTAGTGTTACAGCTATACACCATATATATTAGGATGTATAAGTAGTGTTTCAGCTACAAACTATATATAATATGATAGACGAGTAGTGTTACAGCTGCACGCCTTATATGTGGAATGGATGAGTGGTATTACACTCCATCTGTCTTACAATGTTTCAGTGTGCGTTACAGCTACACAGTAAGGATACATTAGTAGTGCTACAGCTACACGTAGCACTACTAATTTATCCTTGTATATGTGTTGTGTAGCTGTAGCACAACTAATGTATCCTTATATATGTGGTGTGTAGCTGTAACACTTCTTATATATCCTACTATATACAGTTTGTAGCTGTAACACTACTCGTCTAACATAATATATATAGTTTGTATCTGTTACACTACTTATATATCCATATATATAGTTTGTAGCTTTAACACTACTTATATATCCATATATATAGTTTGTAGCTGGAACACTACTTATATATCCTAATTTATATTGTGTGTAGCTGTAACACTACGCGTCTATCCTAATATATATTGTGTGTAGCTGTAACACTACGCGTCTATCCTAATATATTTGGTGCATAGCTGTAACACTATTTAAACATCCTAATATATATAGTCTGTAGCTGTAACACTACTACTTATATATTCTAATATATATAGTTTGTATCTGTTACACTACTTATATATCCATATATATAGTTTGTAGCTGTAGCACTACTAATTTATCCTTGTATATGTGTTGTGTAGCTGAAGCACAACTAATTTATCCTGGTATATGTGTTGTGTAGCTGTAGCACTACTAATTTATCCTTGTTTATGTGTTGTGTAGCTGAAGCACAACTAATTTATCCTGGTATATGTGTTGTGTAGCTGAAGCACAACTAATTTATCCTGGTATATGTGTTGTGTAGCTGAAGCACAACTAATTTATCCTGGTATATGTGTTGTGTAGCTGAAGCACAACTAATTTATCCTGGTATATGTGTTGTGTAGCTGTAGCACAACTAATGTATCCTTATATATAAGGATACATTAGTAGTGCTACGTGTAGCTGTAGCACAACTAATGTATCCTTATATATAAGGATACATTAGTAGTGCTACAGCTACAAACTATATCTATTAGGATATATAAGTAATGTTACAGCTAAGTAGTGTTACAGCTAAAGACTATATATATATTAGGATAGACGAGTAGTGTTACAGCTGCACGCCTTATATGTGGAATGGATGAGTGGTATTACACACCATCTGTCTTACGATGTTTGAGTGTGCGTTACAGCTACACAGACTACCATAAAGGATCACTGACTTTGTTCTCCAGCTACTCAGCACAGGAGTAAGGTGCAACTGTCACAGATGCGTATCATCTATTGGCGTAATTTGTCACAGACTCAGCAATATGGAATTCCATTAAACTAAACTGCTAGAAACGTTAACTAATAGGCCTAACCCTTATTACATCTAGTTTTAAGGCCGTGTTCAACTTTAAGACAGGGCACTTTTAAAAAATGATGTTGACTATAGTGGTTTTCACTAAAAACTGTTGTAATAGCCAAGACATGTAACGGAAAACTACTGCCTTACAAATGGCTGGATTGGTATCCGCTTGCATGTTACACTTTCGTACTTTATGCTATTATCTACATCAAGAAGGAATGTGTTCTGTCAGACTCAGGAAAGAGTACTCTCGTTGGAGGGGGATACTGTCACCACGTCACGTAACATAGCAGTTGTAGATTATCAGGATCTGGGCTACGATGAAGTGTTGAAATCACGAAAACAGAAGGTCCGAAAAGAAGCACTATTTCCTTCATTTTTATGCAATAAATACAAAAATAAAACCTTTTACAAAAGATTTCGATTTTTATTACTTATTCTTATATTTCAGAATCCCCCCATCACTGCCAAAAACTGCTCCTTTGACCTTTTCTTTGGATAGAAAGTCGTTATGATAAATAATTTCTAAAAAGCAAATCATACATGGCTGTTGTTTTACGAAATATAATAATAAAGATGAAATAAACAATATATAATCAACAACGGTTTTGTACTAAGTGTAAAATTCCGCGGACTAAACCAAGGTTCGAACCAAACTGTCGTTCTAACAATCTAAATTACCTAGTCAACGGAAGTGCCCTGGCTAATTAATCTGCGCAAAATTTATGTCCAAGACGAAATCAATGGGAGGTTTCTGAATATGGGAATATATCCACGGGATTATTTAATATTTTGCCAGCAATGACACAGGGATCCTTAATTGTGTTGCCGGGCCTATTGTCACTAAAGTGTTAATAGCTACGGTCAAACAAACGATAACATCTAACCAACTATTTGAACAGATCTGACCACGTGGGATATTAAAAAGCTGATCTAAAGTGATAGTTAATACGCAAAACTTACCAAAAACAGAAGTCTCAGTGTTAACGTGAGCTGCGACATGTATAGTTAGTAACTTTGTAAACAAATGTAGGTTACAATGGTGTTAACAGAATTAATAGCATGACAGGTAAACATAAATGTAAGCATTATGACAGCTCCGCACGATGGACCCCTGCACAGAGTCAAACTATGAATATAAATCTGATGCATAGTTTTGATTTGTTTTATTTCGGTCTTTCCCTCGAAAGATTGTAAAATCTGAAAAAAACAAGCATGTCTTATGTATTTCAAACAGTGACATTATGATACAGTTAGTGAGAACCCATCTGTAATGGTGCGAGGTTCGTGTGTCTACACGGATGAAGCTGCTGATACTGCTGTTGCTGTTGCTGATGTCGTTGGCGTTATCTTTTCGATCTTTTTACCTTTGTTCTTTTTTTGAAAGCAGACCGAAAATGAGAACTGTGTCATTTAATTAACCTAGCAGAGAAAAACCAGCTGTAGGGGTAAAACAAATCTTTTGCACGTATTTGTAAGCATGCCTACGCTGTCCGCCTCCGTCAGACCTAGCTGGTATTAATTGTTAATCAAGCCCTCTAACCTAAGAAACGAACTTGTAATGGATAATATACAGTCCTCATTCCGATACTTATCAGATCTTATTACTATCTATTTGATTTACACAGTGGTCAAGTTTGGCCATTGACTCTTTTCTGCTTTTACCATTATTCCAACTTGCCGTAGGCAATGCGTCAAATACCTTATAGCTCAACGTTATTGAATTCCCTTAGTCATTTTCACTTCTTATCTCTTACTCAACAAAAGTAACGGATTGATGAAGACGCTTGAACAACTAGGAATATTGAATTCGACCAGACAAACTTGTCGTTCAATCAGATGAGTACATCACACTATATAACCTCGGTTGTGTGGAGGAAATTTATAAGAAAGTTCCCGTTCTAACATAATTAAGAGAAACAAGTTTAGACGACTAAAATGGTATATTATTGGCGATTTTGTTGTAACCATTGTCACGTCACGGCGAGTCATGCTTCCATAAAGTTTGTTCGTGATTATATTCGACTTCCTGTTACTATTTTCCATGTTGTGGTATCTTGAAGTGGCGAATAGCGGTCTAACTGTTATTCTTTTAATTTATCTTTCAATCACGATTTCTAAAAGGTGAAGCATTCGTAATCATTGATCAGTGTATCGCTGTCTACTGTCAGTTTATATGTCACGATTAAACAATCTGGGTCGTTTTTGCTTCGATTGGGGCTGTTTGGAAAAATAACATAATATTTATTAGTGCGTGGTGCTTTCAATAAATAACTTCATCAGATTAAGATGGCGCTCGTGTGAGCTATGCATGCTATTTGGCAATTGTTGACGTCATAATTGGTATCTTTGAAATAATTATGTCTGGTTTGCCTATTGTTTGTTCCAAAAGTTGTGCACTCATCGCAAAAATGGAACTATACTAATAAAATATCTCACAGACTAGAAAACTGTAAATACTGCTTTCGGTTCAGTGCTAAAAGAGAATATTTTTAAAGTAATAATAGTAAGTTTTGTTTTTGCTGCTGAGGATATGTTAGCTTTGAGTAGATCCAATATTAATATTATTTTCTACAAAATCTTATTTTTTTCTCTCCCCGATAACGTTAAAATAGAATACAAAACAACAACATATTGTCAAATATCTACGCCCTTTTCTATAATAATTATACAAAGTTGATTCAGTACAAGTAACCTATCAGAGCCCTCTGCTGTTAAGATAGACATGGAGTGTAAAAGTAAGCGACCTTATCAACGCCTTCCTAAATTTAGCTTCTCCTCACTCACGACTAATTTGATATATCTGCTAGGATCTGGTCAATATATTTTATTAAGCACTACTTGGTAACACCCTGGACGTGATTTAATTGGTCATCTTTTTGATATGATGCCACGTAACACTGTTTTGTAACTTTATCTTCCATTGTGACGTCATGATTCATGGCAATTTTCCTCCATTGTAAATACACGTTTATATTTACGTATAATACAAATAAAACACGTGATATAAGCAGATAAGTATACACCAGATTAGGTAATGATGGAAAAGAGGTGTTGATATGCATATGATATTATTTTAAGAAATAATTAACATACATGTATGTGCGTATATTGTGATGGAATATATAACGAGGGTAAAAATGCTTAAAAGTTTCACGAAGGCCACTTGCGGCCTAAATTGAATATTTTCCTAGCATTGTCGAATTTCGAGTTGTTTTTTTCACCATATTATTCAAATATATGCTGAATATAACTATTCTTCCTAGCAAAATGTAATGACAGACTTTTTTCCATATATCTCAGTGTCCATACGCCTATAATAAGCAAGTAGACCTAAATAATATAATTAGGCTGTACTTAAGAGCGTACAAACATTTGTCACGTGATGCCTATCTCTCTTTCCAAAAAGCGGCACGTTTTTGGTCATTTTTGACCCTGTGGACAGTTTTCTTATTTGTCCATTCAACCTCAATATTTTTGTTGGAAAGGAGTTTTGATTTTGTTTTCACTCTATGAGTTAAACCTGTTTAAAGTAGACCTAGAGGTAACATACAATTGATTTGGTTTGTCCTCTATGAAATACATACAAAGAAACCACTAATGCAGCTCGCTTGTTTATATTTGGGGATGAGGTTTTCGAAAGGCGTTGCGTCGCACGTGCATGGTCTGTTAGAAAATAATATATACATACACATGATCTATTGTTCAATCATACATGAATACAAGCTAATGCAATGTGTTTTTCAGACATTGTGAAATCTGAATTAGGTAATGACGATGTAAAACGTGAGCCAGAGATATGAATGAAACAAACACAGCATTCTTATCGATCCAACTCATTAGTTGTAGGCATTCTCGTGTCTAACTCCTGTTTCTTTCCTTGGAAACAACCAATGCAAATTGACATGTAAAGCCAATACGAGGAACAGTTAGGTATTGTAGAAGTTGTCATATTTGGTAGTGAGGTGAACAGTATTGTCATGTCCAGATATGAATCTGAAAATGGGATGTCTGTAGAAAATTAAAGTTCATGTTTAAGTAGAATGAAGAAAAAGGCAGATCTCCCCAATGCTTGTCAACCAGTGACAAAGCAACATCATCACATCGAAATAGAATTGAAAGGATTGTGTAATAATCTTATATCCTTTATAGATAGCCCTCGTATAGATTCAGATTCATATACATGACAGTACGGCTAACAATTGTGTGCAGATAGTTCCCATTAGGACACTGATGAGCTGATAGAATATTTCATCGATTTCAATAAAAAAAACATTTTGGGCCAATATTGATCAAAAGGGAAATTTCATTCCCGGTGTTAATGAAAGGAGTGATTAATCTAAAATCTTCCTGAAGTCGAGGGAAAAAGAAAGATATAATGATAGAGGGCGGAGCTCTCTCACGGGCCCGATGGGAGCAAAGCTCTCCCTATAGGTAACACGTATGTAAGAAAAATAAAGATTATTCACAATACCTATGGAACTGAAAAACTTGTCTTAACATGGCTGCCAGTCGCACGCGCTGTAGTCTCCGCCATCTTGATCTCGAAACAAGTTCTCGTTTGCCTAATCTCGAACAAACGTTACATTTTTGTAAGATTTAAAACTTATATCTTACTATAGGATACTTAAATATTTGATCCTTTCCGGTTAAAGATGTAAATTCTCTTGACATAACGTTACCGGCTACATTGCTCTAGTTCTGAATGGTCGAAAAATGATTGTATTGGCAGTGTGTAGTCTCGATCAATCAGACGCTTGCGCAGACAACAAGGGTCTGGTTGAACGAGACTATCACGCAGAGTTACGGTCCTTGCACTCATACGACAACTCTGGGTAGAGATTGCAGTGGTATATATTTAGAAAACGGAATATCAACAAAACAACGTGCTGGTTGTCAACAAAAAGGGAGTTTATCACAGTGACGCAAAAAATTGAATCCATTCTGTAACATTTTCATTTTTGATTATCTGCTGTTTTAACAAATCTGCACGATTTCAAAAAAAAAATCTGTAGTTATATGTGCTGAACTGATTCAATTTCTAATTGAGGAAACAAAACATTTTCTCTATAGCTAAAACTATACATAAAGCAGAGACATATAAAGCATATAGACCGTAAGTTGCTGAAACAAATGTATTCATCCACAATACATATATGATATATAGATCTATTGACTCTCTTGGCTGATGGGTATTGAAAAATGACAAAAGTTGTGATTTCGCATATTCTTCTTATTTTTAATAGAAACTTCATATAAATCCAGTTTTTATAACATTGAACAAATTATTTTTTACACATAAAAAGCACAAAAATTGTAATATACTATGCATAAATTCTCTCTAGAGACAATATTTATAAATCATTGAAGTTAAGTTTGAAGTAATCCAAAGGGCTTATTCGTAAAGATATATACATGTACATATATCTTTTCGTGGATATCAGATAACTATGCTATTATACATGATTAACAATATCCTTCCTAATATGTTTTATTTCAATGTCTTTATAGAATATGCTGCACTTGATTTTCGCAATGGATTCAAGAGGTGCAAATTTAAATACTTATATAGAGTCTAATGAACCTTTCGCATTCTCATATTAATGTCATGTCATCATACGCCTAGGCGGAAAACTTCAAGATATCAAACACCTTGTCAGCCAAAAAGAAATCAAGGAAGGAAACCTAACTGTAATATACACTGTATAGCTATACATGTAGGTCTGATTTAGTAATTCAACACATCACTCAATGCTTGAAAGTTTACAGTACAACCTTGCTTCGCCCTCACTAACGGCCGTGCCGTAAAACTTCTTAGCCTGTAATACATGTAATGTTTAATAAACAATCCAGCATAGTTTGTTTCTGCCAAGGAAATATTAGTGATGCACTACCGATGACACATGCTGTTACAATATGTCATTTTGTATCCATTTTGACGGTCAAAAATATACAGGTACTACTTGTGTAATGCAAATCTCGGATAGGAAGTCAAAAATTCTCCTTAAATATCCATAGTACGAGAGCAAGAATATATGCAATTTGTTTTGTGCTGTCTTTTGTAAAAAAAAGTGTTTTTTTTAAATATGTAGGAAAAAACCCCAAAAACCCATTTATATCCATTGGGTTCGTTGTTTTGGCTATGTCCGTATAGTCCTTGTAACACCAATGGTCATTTCCCCGTGATTTCATTGTCATCAAACGAAACAATGTTGTTTGATATTTGGTATGACGTTGACAAGCAGAAATATGATCTGTAAAGTCGGTTGATAACTTAACGTGCAATATCGTTAGAGTAAAGATGAGCATAATATGATCCTTTCTGTCCATATTTAATCAAAGTTATAATGAACCTGAAACCCGTTGATGTAGTAATGAGGTGAATACCCAGCGCTAGTCGTGCTGTTTACATCATTCCATTGATTGACTATTCTATGGCTATTCTCTCAAACACCAACGTTTTGGGATATAACGTGTCCACTTACCACATGATAAGAGAACGATCATGTGTGATGAACAGAGCAATTTGTTTTTACCCCGATGCGACTTTGACGATCTAGTGCACGAAATGAGAACGAATTAAAAATAAAACATCATATGAAAGAATTTTGCCATTAAACTTCACATTAAGTGGGATACAGCTGAGCGATAGAGTTCGCTTGTCACGTTTGTCACGACAGTTCATGTTTATTTCAAAATTTAAAAGTGCAGCTAGTACTGAAACATTTTTTGAACTTGTTAAACTTACAAAGATGAAACATTCTTAATAACATTTTCAATACGTTTGGATTTTAACAAAGACAATTTGGTTAATAAGCTCAGCAGGCCTCATTCCCGGCCAACGTCTTTTCCATCAATGATTTGATTGTATGCCACAGGCTCAAATTCGATTTTTGTCAAACTCAAAAGTATTTCTTGCATAAATATGAAATATTTAATGTTATACTTAATCTCAAAGAGGGTTTTGCAATGTCGATGCTTTACAGATGATCCTAATTCAGTTGTGTAAGATTGACAAGCTGTTCATGAAACATTTGACAGATGTTGGTAATTTATATTTGGAATGGAATGTGACACAATTTTTAGAACTTGAATGAAGTAAATTACGAGACGTCATTTAACATGAACGCCAACAACAACTCTGGAAACGAAACTATGGGCTCTGATCCACAGCAAGGAAAATAGTTGTCTCTGACCGATGCAGCAGCTATTTTTTCATCTGGTAAAAAAATGTGATACACTTTAATATATCGTTAACTATAGCAGGCATTGAAACCCGATAGGGGTTGTTGGGCTACAAAAGGTTGGTACCAAGAACGTGTATTATATTGTAAATAGTTCGACAAAGACATTATAGGCTGATTCATCTGTTGTATAGCCGATTAAGAGATGTATAATTCCATCTGCACTTTCTTTTCATGACGTCAACATAAATACAGACTGTCTTACCTAATTTTTTGTATGTTTCTGAAACAGCGTGAACGAAATATTAACCGATTTCAAAATTCTGATCTCCTACTAGGCCCTCTGAATCCTTTTAGATAATTAAATTAAGGCAATGAAAACCTCAGAATGGGTAATTCAACGATTGTAAATAGAAGAATATGCGAAAAGGAGTCTCCGGATGACTTAATTTGACTTCACCTTCTTTCACTTTAATCATACAAAAATAGTATGACACACTAAGATACATGACTATATGCGGATCATATTTTGCAGCACTAAGATCTCTGATTTTATCATGTTTCAAGCCTCAGTGGAGAGATGAGGAGCAACATGAGGAGCAGTAAGTGCGAGTACACCACTTTCCTGGTCTGGACTTTAAAAGGGATTCATGGTGGTTTCCCTTTTGTTTTGGTGTATCTTTACTTGTTGAATCTTTTCATATCGATTATTAACGACTCGAGATAACTAACGGGTCTAAGGGTAATACCATTACGTAGCGAATGTTCAGCCTTAAATATTTTCGTAAGAGTTCATGATGTTTTTTCTCTTTTGCTTTCTATGGTTTGTTTTGTATCAACATTGACAATATATTGAGACTACACAAAAACGGAAAAACACAAGCGGACGAGGACTTTGTTTTTTATTACACATACATGGTATATATCCTTGGAATGAAAATTGTTTCATTTTTTTACACAAACTATTCTCCCCTTTTTCTTCTCTCTCTTTCAGTCTGTCTGTCTGTCTCTTTCTCTCTCTCTTTCTTTGTCTTTGCACAGTAACAATATCCCTCTCCTTCAAACAAAGATCAGTGTAGCACTGAAATGAACTGCTGACCGCCTAACATTAGTGATACAACATAAATGATGCAGTGAATTAATTCCTCCTCAATATTATTAATCAGTGACTGCATGTTTGCTCTTTCTCGCTCACACATTGTACAATACGCTTTCCACTCTTTTTACATTACTTTTGTCTTTCCTCACATCAAACACATCTGAAACGTTTTCGTATTTCATTTTATAACAGTTAACTTAAAATTAGGAAAAAAAATCATTGGATTCTAAACAATGACGTAATTTGATACTGGTAACACCAAACTTTCGGAATATTACAAAGTTTGACTAGCATCCAATGTTTTGAGAGGACTAATTTTACCATAGTCTGTTAAAGCAGATACTACGCTGGGATACATTCAGCTAGAGCACCTCGATGAAAAGATCGTTTAACGTCATCTGTATACCTTCAGGCAGCATAATCATCAAATGGTTCCTTGGAGCAGTTAGGCAAGGAAAGCCGTCCCATTGATTTGAAAAGTTGGAGTATTTACTCTCTGTTAAGATTTAGATTCCTGACTGGTTATCGAGGACATGATGTTCCCAAAGGATTATCTCTGGTAGCATCTAACGTTCACTTTATTAAAATAAAATGTCAGGAAGTGACCAGTATTCATTCACTTTTGACGGGATTTTGATTATATATATGATAGTCAACGGTACATGTAGTTGTGATGCGACCACTGTCAATATGCTGGGCAATGATAGCTTAGCAGAGGAACTCCCGATCATTGTCCGTAAAACCCAGGAACGTATTATAGTATGCTTGTGGCGATTTGGTTGTGACCGGATGTCAGTGTTTGATTACCATCGTGTAGCTATTTTAAACATTATTAGGAGACTGCTTAGCAGACACGCTCAGGTCTAGGTTTTGCCGATTCCGTTCGTGACAACTATATTCAAGGTAGTTATCCAACATATCGCTGGTCTCTTCAGGCAAATAATTCTCAGAAACTTCCCATAGATGGTTCCTTACAGGCAAATTGTATACAACATAGCATAGAACCGTGCGTAATCATTGTAATATACACGTACCAATTTCGTCGGAATTACGGTTCATTTTGTGTTGCTTGGTTTTAATTTTAGTAACAAGGTAATCGCTAGGAATCACCTGTGCCATATGTTGGGGGATTTTCATCTGGAAAAAAATAATGAGACATTAAATACCGATACATTAAATAACGACATTGATGGATTTGTTTTACACTTTTTTTAAACAACAATACATGAACCTAAATATAGAAAAAAGACGTTTCCATGGGAAAATTTAAAGTAAAGAGATATCAAAGATTGACGAAAACACATTTTTAGGGGATTCTGGTTTTTGAATATTTCTAGAAAGTATAAAATATTTGTTTACAAATTATTACAATATCATCTCATCTCATCTGATTAAATAACGAATTGGATTACATATAAATCTTACTAAGCAATATCTGATTTAAGCTAAATCGCCTTCGGCCCCTGCCAAATATTGCAACAATTGGAATTTGCTGGGGTCTGTGTATGCTAGCTGTCTTTTTACCTTTCGTCGGTATGTCTTGATCAATAGTTATAGCACAGTCACTGTTCCCGCCATCAGACTCTCTATTATGTCGGGAAATGGATTTTCGTGAACGTCGTCTGCTTCGCCGACTTCTGCGAGATCTTCGCGATCTTCCTCGCTTAAGTTTTGAATAGCCAGGGTCTCTAAAGAATACCAATAGTTCTCATGTTACTACGATATACACTTTATTCGTAAAATGTTTCTGCATGTGTGTGATAGTGAGGTAAAAAGCGTCGTTAATATATCATATTACACACACATATATATGTCTTCATTTCGACGTGTTTCTAAATGTGAACAAATATTTCTAAACATTTTCTTCAGGTTGAACAAATATGTTTGCCCTTTAGACAGCCACACTTTTGAAGAAAGATTTGTTTAAACATCCCCCTATGTCTCTACATCTTCCAACGGGAAACGGTACAATGCATTGTGGCACCATAATACAAACGATCAAATAGCATCACGTTTAAAAAAGTCTTGTTACATAAATGGGCTTAATTTTGTACCGTAACAACGGGAGAAAACTCCATCCCAACATTGAAGAAAAGAGAGAAAAAAACTAAAACTACAGGGTAAGAACATTAAATATTTAGTCTCGGTCAGGACATTAAGGTATCTTACCCCATCAATCGGGATTTCCCATCCCAAAAGTGAAGAACGATACCATTAATCGGTGTTCTGCATACCGAATAAGGTACAAAATGTTTAAGTACATAAATCCTGTTCAACCTTACATATAACATCTTATGTATGCCACTAAAGAGTTATTATGCTATTGAAACTTAATTGTATTTAGCTCAAATGTCATCAATGTTTTCACATCGGACTTACTCTTGCTCACGAAGTTCTTTTTTGCGAATATAAACCTCATACACTAGGAATGATATAAGGACAATGAACAGCATGACGAGAGCGAATCCTACCCCTGTAATGACAAAAGAAATTTAGTGGCATATTATATTGATATCATGATCAATGTTTAACAACCAAAACAGCATGCATCCAACTTGACATACATCGCGGATGCACAACAAAACATCGTAAGATTGAGTACTCTGTTAAAAAATCTTTTATCAATTAATGTAACCAATTAGACTAAACTAAATATAAATCACTTTGTTCTTGGATTTTATTTTACTCAAAGTAGCAGTTTGTATAATGACTCACATTCCCATCTGGTTTTACAGGATCCACCAGAGCATCTGCAACAAAAATTGAAGCATACAGTTATTTTGACTTCTCAAAGCAACTTCTGTAAACTGACATGTCTACTTCATCAAGATGATTATATGCAATAATCATAAAACACATACGAATAATTTTGATTCACCAGTATTTCTTTTTCTGACGGTAGCATTAAAACATACATCGGGTAGAAAGTTTATCGAAATTCAGAAAACGTCTGTTTCTTATTCCTATGCAGTTGGGTTGAATTACTGCTAATCACAAATTAAGCTTCTAGTATTTCTGCGAATATTTCTGAAGAAGTCTGCAGAGGTGTTTTAGTTTTCAGACTTACACATGGCAACGTCAGAGCAAAAGCGGAAAATAGTCAGTTTGACGAATTAAAAGAAGAAGTCGTGCATATTCATTTGATGTATATAAGATGAACAGAATTTATTCTAGGATAAAATTTCTACAAATAAAGACTGACATTTTACCAGAACCAGACATGAATAAAAATATACTTATATACATTGTATGCTGGTGGCACACATGGGTCTGCTAATTAGATGTCAGAAAAAAACTGAAAGTAAAAATATACGTTATATAACTACGTGGATTGTATTTCTTCTAACAAACATGTCTGCCAACGTACATGTATTTGTGAAGTTCTGCCTTAGTGCGGTGAATTTATGTCCTCCTTATTACCTAAAGCTGGCACACTTACCTGGTGTTCTGTGTTGTTGTTTCAGTTTGTTCTGCAAGAAAGGTATAAAGGGAATGACACCTTACACAAAAAAGTCGGCAATACATGAAATACTTATAACATCACATACTCTGAGGTATAATAACTTATGTCGGTGATACTACCTCTAACATGAAATCCGGGGTGTTATAGGTAATGTCGGTGACACTACAATATACATCACCTCTGAGGTATTAAAGGTAATGTCGGTGACACTATGGCTGTACAGAAATTTCATTCGCTCTCAAGTTAAGAACACGTATAGTACTAAATATTTCTTCGGGCAGTCATAAGTTGATATTTTGCTTCATATAATAGGCAAAACATATTTCACTTCATTTATACTTTCCACGTATGTATACATTGTATAAATCCACGAGAGAGCACTTGGCGATAGATAGACCTACCACGAGTGAAAATCCTGGGAGCCATACATAAAGTGTACATGTTTTAAAATATTCAGGCTGGATACACCCCTCCCCATACTTATTAACATATTCGTTCTCATTCTTTTTAATTTTCTTTTTTAAAGGACCACATTTTTATGTTTTTTCTTAAATATCTTTTAAATGAAGAATTTTCAATAACTTAATAATTATTTTCGACGTAAGGTTACTAAACGTTAACTCATATTTGTATTTTCGTACAAAGAAATATTGAGTCATCTTTTGCCTATCACAAACAATAAACTAGAAGTATTTATCTATTTTTTTCTTAATATCTTTTAAATAAAGAATTTTGAATAACTTTATATATTTGACGTAAGTTTATTAAACGTTAACTCATATTTGTATTTTCGTTCAAAGAAATATTGAATTATTTCATATCTATCACAAATAACTAAACTATTAGTATTTATCTATTTGATACAATTCTAAACTCTTGTCTGATATATTCCGTTACGATAGCAAAAGAGTTTTAAATGCTGTGACTGATTAATATGAAACATGCCTAAATGATTCATTTTACCAGTATGTAACTTTTTGTTTGTTAGATATTACCCATGTAGATCCTCCTTGTTGTTATCTTTTACCTGTCGAATCTTCCAGGTTAAAAACAATCTACCTTTGCACAACCGCTGAATCGTTAGATCTATTGTGTGCGGAATATTCCTAGACATGAGACTTAACCTTTGCTGAACCTTCTTATTCTTTAAAGCTTACTTAAGCAGTACCTATTTGGTTTTCATAAATGCAGAATCTTATCAGTTTAGAGTATTACCTTCACAGACCCTTCCTGGACGACTGATCGGATCCAGTGACTTGTCCTCGAACTCGTAATAACATGAACACATGAAGCTACCGTAAGTATTGATGCACCATGCCATTTTCGAACAGTCGTTCAGGCGGCCCTGCCACTCTTCACACTCGTCAAAATCTGGAAAGAAAAAATCACCGGAGCATTTTGTGATGGAATATAATTGTCTTTTCCGGTTCAATTGGAACATGAGCATGGTGCTTAATACATTTGTTTGCTATTTAAGACTTTATAATATGCATGGTTATGGATTTAGGAAAAGTCCCTAACATACTATTAGCAGTATTAGACCAAGAATCCGGATGCATAAGCGAAAAGAAGAACCATACATGTACGATGAATGCTTTTCCGTTTTGAGTAACAAAAACCTACCTTCTATTTGAATGTTGTCTATATAAGGTTCGGCGACGCGCAGTTGACTGGTTCCTAGGATTCCGTCGTTTCTGAGTTGAAAACATTTACATTTCAAAATCAAATATAACCAAAATACGCTATCTTCACATGGAATAAACTATATAGATACACAACTTATAATTATAATTTTCAGCTTATTCTTGTGTATTCTTTCATTGATGAAGGTTAGTGGATAATACTTTTTACGCATTCACATTTGTAGATAGCTCTCACAAAGGTGTGAAAGAGTGAATGTTGCAACAACATCACATGTTCTAGAAAATGTACAATATAAATCCCACAACAGGTCTCGTCATTTACATTTTCCATTTTTAGTGATAAACACTGACTGTATAAAGCAGTGATTTGATAGTTGTTTGGGACCGAGATAGCGATGTGTGAAACACCGCTAGAAACCTGTTTTGTTTGTGTAGTAAGATGCTTGTCACCTTTCCATTAAAGATGTAATAGATGGAATGTTAGATATATTTATTATATTTAATTAAAGATTTTAAGTTTATTTCTCAACTATTTCAATGAGTGATTGTAAAGTTTACGTTTGGTTTGCGTACATGTAAAATATTATGGAATGTACCTGACTCAAGGAAATTTAAATAACTTCTGTCATTTAAAACCTGAATGTTTTCTTAAACGAACCTTCGATAATTTTATTTAGATTAATATTGCTACCAGTATACATATGTTTATGTCAGGCATTTGGCATATTTTTATGGACACCTGAAATGCTACTCCTATGCTATTGAGCTTTCTGAAGAGTGTTGACTGACTGACAAATCTACAGTACATGTACATTAGGTTACCCATGTAATGGTTTTTACAGTTCAAATTGTCAATTTTGTGGTTTATCAAATTAACCGATAGCATGGGCTTCTGTTCCCAGAGCTCTTGAGGGGAGCCATGACCATTGTATGCCATTAAAACCTATTCATAAGCAATCTGCATTGGTTTGTTAGTTTCATCTTACTACATGTATTTGATAACTATATGTTCATAGTTACTGCTGATATTATAGGGAAACTAGAAAGCTTCGTTGTTAAAACGTTATTGACCTCACCTTTTGAGGTGGTTGGCGAGATGTATCCGTATTTCAGATCCGTTCATGACTGTATAATAATCGGCCATGATCTGGAGAACAGCGTTAATTTGGAAACCGGACCTGGTCTCGGTCATATTGATGACCTCACTGGATACGTATCGATCCCAGATATCACTCTGGTTGAAGGCACCGTCCAGCTGTCGAATGAGAAGTACAATGTACGGTAAGGTCATTCACACGTGTAGTTACTTATTGCTTGAGGCGTCTTCTGACAAGGTTATATGGTCAGCAAAAGTATTTAACTCATGTATATACTAAAATAAAAAATAAAAATAAAAAAGAATCACGTACATAAACACTAGAAAAGGTCAAAATATATCTGTAAACCTCGTTAATGAAATCCTTACGTTTTAAATACTTCAGTATATATTTACGTATTAAATACAACTTAATGGTACGGGATAATTCTACATTCCTTACATGCTTATAAATGAAATACACTTGGTCCACCAAAACGGTACATTTTTGCGAAAATATAGTATGCACTCTTGTCAACTTTGGATGTCATTATGTCTTGCTTTGTTCTGTTGTCTCCCTTGTTTATGTTGCTTTATGCATGGAACGTGAATTCAAATTTTGTCGTCGTTTATTGACGATGTAGTACAATCATTCCTTTTCTAGTTGACTTGTAGCAACCAAAGATTTCTTATCTCCATATCATTATATCATCTGTTCAAGAGTCTAAGTATCATGCTGATCACGATAGATCTGCTACTAATACTGCTCAGGAATAGGAGTAAACAAATTATCCGGAAAACATTGCCATGTATTTTCCTTATATTGGCCTTCTATCAAAGAGATTTGGTGTACGTTGCATAAATGTTACCGCCGTCCTTAGATGATATACAGTGCTGAAGTGTCAGTGTTTATCGTAGTGCTAGGTGAGGCTTACACCATTGGTAACATACATACTCACCTTAGGATGTAATAGGGGTACCACATGTATATGTATAGCACTGTAATCGCTTGCCCTTTCAGGATTATTGTTTTCTCCAGTTTCTATAGTGAGCTTATAATTGTTTTCTTTTTTTCTTTGATGTCTCTTAACTTACCGTGGTCGTTTATCGACTTTGATATTGCGTTATATCTTTAATGTTATTATAGTAAGGCGTGTAATAAAAATGCTGTCTTTAAGGGATTTGACATGAGCAAGATGATCTTTTCTCCTAATGCTAGTACCTCATCAGAATAATGCACGCGGAAAATATCATTAGTTATTAGATTGTTGATGGCATATAATAATGGTTACATATACAAAAATATTAGCACATCTTAGGTTGATCAATCATAAGGAAATTCTATAATTGATATAATTAAGGATTTTGGTTTCTCATCATCCTTTTTTATCCAACGGTGTGGTATCTCGGTTACCCAGTATATGCAGTGCTAGTTAGCCATAGGTCTGGCATAATTTTATTTCATAATCAGGAGAAGGTCTGGACGTGTATCAATCAACCTTTGTATCACAATAGTGCCGAGTTCAATGCGAACATTATGTTGACAACTGAACCAAGGTTACCGTTTATCTAAAACCATCCCTGATATTGTGGTTCTGTATGTATTCGTGGTTCAGGGTATAGGATGAAGGGGGGTTATCAACTTTATTTTCATCAATTGCCGCCGGGGTGAGCATGCAGGTTAAAGTATCATAGTTTTCCATATTTGTAAATAACACTCGCCGCTTGTTCGGTATATATCGTAGCCACATTACATGCAACTTTTACACCAACATAATATAATGCCTTGACGTTTTTCTCTTAAAGCCTACATTTTACATTGAATGCATCTGGCGTATTAATAGACAACTCCGACAATATTGATATTTTCAAGTGATTATCGAAAGGTGCAGACGATTTAAATGTGTTTTTTGGAAAGACATCATAAAATGCACTCCACACTTGGAATTAATACTGAGCTTCGTATTAATCCAAAAAGACTGAAAACATGACCTCACCCCACGAATCTGGGACCTCAGTTTGAGGTTCCGGAAGTGACCTGTATTTTGGTTTCGGTACTGCTTGATATACCGGAAGGGATGGTATATGTAACATCGTTCGCTGTCCTCTCTGTCTTTCCTTTTTAGACATCCAAGTTCATGGGATATATTTACTTGTATGAAATAGGTCTGCGTTTCTAAATGGCAGAAATGAAAAGAAAATCGGTATAAATATGGCATAAATATATATATATATATATATTGATTTCTGAGATAAAATGGTGTTTTATAGAAAAAAGGACTTATATAGCGGATCGGGTTACAATATGTAGCGCCGGCTATTGGTTAAGGGGAAATTTCCGCCAGGTGAAGTGAGCTCGTTTATTGTATGGTTAGACGTTTGTTCAAATGTCGGGGTCATGGCCAACAAGTACTCAAAAATTGTTTATATATGAGCAGTCATTTACACATTCATAAATTATCGGCGTCTTTCTATGTATATGTAATATTTTTTCAAGAAAATGAATTATGTAGTTACACTTGATGTGTGGCCATTTTACCAGGAAAAATAGTTACAATAAAATCATTTTTTTAAAATACTGACATTGCCAGGCCATTGAAAAAAATAAGTAAAATGTTTTTCTTATCAAAACAGAGCATTCTATAATATCCTGTGATAAATGTACAATATACGTAACTATGATTTATCTAGTTTCTACTTGTTTTTCCAGTGCGACTCTTGAATCTAGAAACAATCATACAATGTTTCCATTTATAACGTGAAGCGACAGCTATAAATACAGAGTCGTTCGTTTATATATCAAATTAAATATTAAACTGAAATTATAAGACAGTATTTAATTCCTTTTGTAGCATGCTTGTTCAGCGAGACATACAAGCTTTTTGTATCAACATTTAAAACAGTTTTGAGTCCCCCCCCCCCCCGAGAATAGTTTGACATCCGAGTTTACCTAACATCATGTGTGCAATGTATATTTCGTTGTCAATAACAAAGTATAAGCGTGTTTGTCAATAGTTGAAACATATTTGCCGTCAAAAAACACATATAGCCTGGTTTAATTATTACAATGACAAAAGTGTTTACCTTGACATTCGCCTTCGTTGTAAACGTTAGAGAAACCCGCCACACAGCGACACCTGGTGTTGACCCTGCCGTCCTCTGACATACACCGCTGATTAGTGATGTTCCAATTTGGACACGGTTCCTTGTCCTCAAGATTACAAATGCGACCTAACCAAAGATCGGTGACAGTCGGAATGGATACCCGGGGTCCTGTAAGTGTAAACACGTCAACTGTAGCTTTGTGACATCAAACTGACGTTCCTTTCATTCGTTGAAACAAATTCTAAAGATTATTTTTGGGTACGGATGTATTCTGCGAGTGTTTCATTATGATGTTTTTTCTAAGGAGTCAAAGGTGTTGAAGGTACAAATATATTTATCGTCGCGATGATCGCACCTGGATATTAGTACATAAGATAAATAATTCACAGGTAATACACGTACAACGGACGGAAGGTTAGACATCATCTAACAATGGCATCACTTCTTACAACACTATAAATAGTACTAGGCTGTCCACAGTGACTCACGTGCGCTACATGCTGTCCTGTCGTCTGTGTCTTTGTACTTGTACGTGCAAATGCATGTGTTGTTTTCGCTACATCGGGCGTTTGGAATGTCAATGCAGTTTGCGTCTTCTGCACATCTGTGGCCGAGAAGTCTTGGCACTTTGAAAAAAAGTGTAATTGGAAAATGTTATCGATTACAATATGAACATTGACCATTGTGACAACCACATGTATCCCTCGTTATATATATTTCAGTACAGAAACAAAACATATTTTTCCTATTGTTTAAACAACTACTTGTACAGATGTACAGACCCAAAATAAAAATAAAAAGTATCGATCAACAAGGATACGAATAAAACTTAAGTCGATAAATATGAAAATTCATAGTCACTAAGAAACAGACCAGGATATAAATACATTGACTATTTGTTAAATCTACGAACGACCGTCTAATGCACACCGTAAACAATTTTCACAGAGTGGACTGTTTACAGAACCGGCAACCTTCGTAGCAAAGAATATCACAAATACAAATTATCATTAAAATCAAAATAGTATTGACGTTCATTAAAACGCTAAGGTCACTTATAATGGATTAAAAAGAAACCCCAATGATACGAGGTTAAAAGAGACATGTTGTTTCTTAACAACGTATAAAATGTCTTACATGTCACGTATGCATGTCTTTCAATAGCCATTATATATTTCATGTACCGTCTAACATAATGCACATGCTTTGCTTAGTTCCTGGAGAGTAAGAAGCAGCTGTTGAAGCCAAATATGTATCCTCATTTACGTCCTCTTGAGACGCCACTATGCCAGTTATGCCATGAGTCGTACAGCATACAATGGAAAGACAGGTGACGTTATATGTAGAATTAGGTCAACAGTCATGATAATGTTCAGTGTACTATATAGGAGGATGTTTCCCGGTCCTATCATTGCTTTCCTGATTCACAAATCAGTCTAGCATTGGTTTCATGGTATCGATACAAACCAATATGATCGTATATTATTGTTATGTATCGATACAAACCGATACAATCGTCTAGTAATTGCTTTATCGATACAAACCGATACAATTGTCTAGTAATTGTTTTATCGATACAAACCGATACAATCGTCTAGTAATTGTTTTATCGATACAAACCGATACAATCGTCTAGTAATTG
>NW_018403664.1:11470-32893 GCF_002113885.1 Mizuhopecten yessoensis | reverse complement strand
CCCCCCCCCCCCGAGAATAGTTTGACATCCGAGTTTACCTAACATCATGTGTGCAATGTATATTTCGTTGTCAATAACAAAGTATAAGCGTGTTTGTCAATAGTTGAAACATATTTGCCGTCAAAAAACACATATAGCCTGGTTTAATTATTACAATGACAAAAGTGTTTACCTTGACATTCGCCTTCGTTGTAAACGTTAGAGAAACCCGCCACACAGCGACACCTGGTGTTGACCCTGCCGTCCTCTGACATACACCGCTGATTAGTGATGTTCCAATTTGGACACGGTTCCTTGTCCTCAAGATTACAAATGCGACCTAACCAAAGATCGGTGACAGTCGGAATGGATACCCGGGGTCCTGTAAGTGTAAACACGTCAACTGTAGCTTTGTGACATCAAACTGACGTTCCTTTCATTCGTTGAAACAAATTCTAAAGATTATTTTTGGGTACGGATGTATTCTGCGAGTGTTTCATTATGATGTTTTTTCTAAGGAGTCAAAGGTGTTGAAGGTACAAATATATTTATCGTCGCGATGATCGCACCTGGATATTAGTACATAAGATAAATAATTCACAGGTAATACACGTACAACGGACGGAAGGTTAGACATCATCTAACAATGGCATCACTTCTTACAACACTATAAATAGTACTAGGCTGTCCACAGTGACTCACGTGCGCTACATGCTGTCCTGTCGTCTGTGTCTTTGTACTTGTACGTGCAAATGCATGTGTTGTTTTCGCTACATCGGGCGTTTGGAATGTCAATGCAGTTTGCGTCTTCTGCACATCTGTGGCCGAGAAGTCTTGGCACTTTGAAAAAAAGTGTAATTGGAAAATGTTATCGATTACAATATGAACATTGACCATTGTGACAACCACATGTATCCCTCGTTATATATATTTCAGTACAGAAACAAAACATATTTTTCCTATTGTTTAAACAACTACTTGTACAGATGTACAGACCCAAAATAAAAATAAAAAGTATCGATCAACAAGGATACGAATAAAACTTAAGTCGATAAATATGAAAATTCATAGTCACTAAGAAACAGACCAGGATATAAATACATTGACTATTTGTTAAATCTACGAACGACCGTCTAATGCACACCGTAAACAATTTTCACAGAGTGGACTGTTTACAGAACCGGCAACCTTCGTAGCAAAGAATATCACAAATACAAATTATCATTAAAATCAAAATAGTATTGACGTTCATTAAAACGCTAAGGTCACTTATAATGGATTAAAAAGAAACCCCAATGATACGAGGTTAAAAGAGACATGTTGTTTCTTAACAACGTATAAAATGTCTTACATGTCACGTATGCATGTCTTTCAATAGCCATTATATATTTCATGTACCGTCTAACATAATGCACATGCTTTGCTTAGTTCCTGGAGAGTAAGAAGCAGCTGTTGAAGCCAAATATGTATCCTCATTTACGTCCTCTTGAGACGCCACTATGCCAGTTATGCCATGAGTCGTACAGCATACAATGGAAAGACAGGTGACGTTATATGTAGAATTAGGTCAACAGTCATGATAATGTTCAGTGTACTATATAGGAGGATGTTTCCCGGTCCTATCATTGCTTTCCTGATTCACAAATCAGTCTAGCATTGGTTTCATGGTATCGATACAAACCAATATGATCGTATATTATTGTTATGTATCGATACAAACCGATACAATCGTCTAGTAATTGCTTTATCGATACAAACCGATACAATTGTCTAGTAATTGTTTTATCGATACAAACCGATACAATCGTCTCGTAATTGTGTTATCGATACAAACCGATACAATTGTCTAGTAATTGTTTTATCGATACAAACCGATACAATCATCTAGTATTTGCTTTATCGATACGAAACCGATACAATTGTCTCGTAATTGTGTTATCGACACAAACCGATTCAATTATTGTCTAGAAATTGTTTTATTGATACAAACCGATACAATCGTCTCGTAATTGTTTTATCGGTACAAACCGATACAATTGTCTTGTAATTGTTTTATCGATACAAACCGATGCAATCGTCTAGTAATTGTCTATCGATATACACATATACAACCGTCTTTTAATTGCTTTATCGATACAAACCTTCGATATAAACTGGTACATTCATCTAGTACAAGTGCCATTTATAGATACATTCCGGATAAAAATCCACTTGTTTTGGCCAAATGTCATAAACAAACCGGATATACTAGTCTCGTAATTTCCAGTATTGATTAAATCCCGAATTTCTTCATAGACAATGTATATGTATACCACGGCATTAACAGAGACTAAGCAGTTATACACTGTGCCTACCAAGCGAGAATACCAATATACATTGGTAAATTGGATCAGAATGTTAACACAGGTTAATTAGTAAAACTAATTAGCGAATTATTAACTACGGTAAGTAATATGCTTGATCTAATCATAATAATTTGGAACGACAAAACAAAGACATCCCTTTATTTCTATAATGGTCTATAAGTCCTCCCAGATGGTATCACCAGCTCAGCTGACAATGAAACAAGTGCGTATGATATGTTTGGTCCTCGTACACAGTGTTGAGATGTATCAGAGAACACACGCGTTACTTATTACATGACAGAGAAGATCACAAGCAACTCTTATCGACAAACGTTATCTTGGTGACATTTTTTGTTGTAGACACAAGGCCATTGTTGCAAGTTAGAGAACTCCATCATAAAACAATTAATGTTTGTCATAAGATATGAAAATAGTGTATCACTTATAACAAACCGGCCGCAAATAAGATTTGTATGTTGGGGGAGGGCGGGGGATTTAAACTGAACACATATCACATGAATGTCTTTGACAGTCTGAAGAATATTTTAATTAAGAGCATATGTGTCCAGTATAGACGTACGTCAAGTGAAGACTGTTCTACACGTTACAGTACTGGTCTATAGATACAAGTGCATGTCAAGATACTAGCTTTACTAATGTACATCGCGATGTATTAAAAATAGGGAACACATTTTAGAACTCTCCTTTGATCTATAGTGTGTAGAAATGAAGAATGTGAAGACTGATGAATTTATTTGTCCTTCTTTCTGTCAAAATCGCATTCCACCTCCTCCCCAGCCTCCTGCCCATATATAAGCCATAACTCTTCCCACCGAGGCTACTACAATAACTTCTGCTTACTTTTGCTTTATCTCCTCCTTCCCCTATTGATCCCATTCTACTGTAGATATCTTCTCTATGATCTTATGCATCACTAATCTGATGCTGTCACTCGTAATATATGTTTCATTCTATGAACAATTCTTTGTCTAAACAAATGCCGAGAGAACAACACAAATGAGGTGGGCGTAGGCAACAATCGTGCTAGCGAAACTAGATAACAGATTAACAGAGACGTGTCTAGACAACCAAGCTAATATAATAATAAAAATGTAATGCTATTTCTGCTATTAATTCCAGAGTTAATGGATTAACATTTTCCCCCTCTTCTTTCACTTCTTCAATAATATATCAAATTTACTCCTTACAACAGTAATAAAATAAGAATTCTTCAATTTTGATTAAACATTATTATTGCAGGCTCCTAAACTACATTGAAGCTGAGGGAAACCTTATTGTGTGATATGTAACTATCTGGGTAAGAATTAACAGACGTTACCTTCAGCTCCCAGCAGCAGCAACTGACAAGAGACCAAAAACACGGCAGTTTGATCTTTTTATATTTGTGGGATATCAATTATTTTTCCTCGTTCATTGAGTTCTTTGACGTATGTTTCTTCGTTTTATAGTAGTAATTCCTAAATTTTACACAAAATAAACCGAGGGGGATGTCCCTCACTACGTCCATATGACGTATTACGTAGAAAGAACTTTTAAGATAAATTACCAAGTCATATACACAAATGAAACGTTCACTTTATTCCATTTAACGTTTTTCACAGTTGATTTTTTTTTTCAATCGACTATATTTGTTGAAAATCGTTATCGCATTGTGTGCTCTCAGTGGTGCAAATACATTGTGTAAGCATTAAACCAAATGTGCATCCAGTTCATAGTTTCAAATACATGTATGATCTTTTTTCTAAACAACATTTCAATAATTTTTAAATAAATATGGTTGTAAGCATCAAATATTGCGAAAGAGTATCTATAACACTAACTCCGATCGAAAGGATTAAAAACGGGGCAATGCGGGTTTGTATTGGAAAGAAAGTGATATGCCTCAATTAACAGTAAGTGCAAGAAGATCTGAACTTTTCGTGAATAACATGAGTATTATCAAGTTCAATAGAAATTGGATCGAATGCTAAAAATGCATTATTGCAAAAAGCTGAAATTCATAGTCAAGTTATCAATTTAGCCGAACAGTTTTTCCGGTAAAGCTATAAATTAGGATCAAGCATAGAAGTATATAACATACTTACAGCGTAATTGTTTTAGCAGTTTTTGCACTTTGAAAATTGCGTTGAAGTATGAGTATCCATTAGAAGATTTGTTCCAATTCGATAATGTGCTAAGATTACCCGCAGAACAACCACGTAGTCAGGTAAGTGACTCAATACACAATCACGTTTTATTGACAGACAGCAATCCCGCACTCTATCGACAGAAAATAAACACACACTTCATCAACAAAAAATAAAGTCACACTACATGGCAGAAAACAACAATATATGGACAAACCAAACCGACTTTCCATTGACAAAATCAACCAACATTCCATCGACAGAAAACGCATCCACTTTCAATCGTAAGTGTACAAAAACCACATTCCATTGACAGAAACGGACTCGCACTCTATTGACAAAAATATAAACCCACGCACTTTCAATCGACAATAAACGATCAACACACACTACACACACTCCATCGACAAAAACAAACACATACTACAATAAATAAATCGACACAAATCAAACACACACTTTATCGAAAAAACAAACCGACAGTTAAATTTATATAAAACAACCCCCACTCTCTATTGACAAAAACGAACTACACTACATATACTGAACACAAACCCACACTCCATCAATCTACTTACAAATATCTAAAGGAACATAATGTATACAATTGGAGCTCTGTATATGGGATACCTAGGATGCCAATAGGTCTACTAATTACTGCAAATGATGTACATATTTTAGCGGGTTTCTTATCTTAGTGCTTTAGATATTGCCCTAACCAATCACCGCGCCAATTGCAGATCATGCATATTGTTGTTGGTGCGGCAATTAATTAACGCGCAAATCTATTCCAATTTGATAATGCGCAACATTAAAATTTTGATAATGCGTCAAAGTTTGAGTTAGTTAAAAATATGTTTATAGTAGATGGTTAAAATGTGACTATCATCTGGTCCAAACAGACAATAAACAGTTCAAAAGAAATTTCATCATAAAAAGACATCATTTGAAAAGAAATCACCCGATTCCCCAGAGATAAACTGTTTGTGGAGATGATACACAAACACTATTCCAAGAGCCGAGACTGGAGGCCAGGTCCTGACAAGACATGTTTGATGAATGTTCACTTCTGCTCATTGGCATTGTATCGTACCCATTTACTTATGAGAACAGCACGAAAATGACAGGAATTCCATAGACACGAGGAAACCATCAACACTCCCTTGTGTCTCAACCGAACGCTCGGCGTACGTATGACAGGTTAATAGAAGAGATAGATGGGTACCTTTCTCTGGCTGTAACACACACAGGACTCCCGGGCACAATGTACTGTAGTCTTCAAAACACAACAGCTGTCCTTCATACCATCGATAGTTTATAAGCCAACAAAATATTTGACATAGCAATTTCGATAAAGATGCAATTTCAAGTAGCCATGTTGGTTATGCAATGGTAATATATTGTTACTACTAGCCTGATTTTGAACTGTTTATTCAGAAAGTGTCAAGACCTACTGACAATGACTAAATATCGATCAACACTATTCCTACAGGGTACGGATCTACTTTTTTAACGTTTTGATTTCATTTGTTGATCATAAGGACTTCCATGCGTGGAAAGGACACTTGAAGATAACACGTTGATTGTGCCTTATTGTGACAGAGATATGGTGAAGCGATGCTCTAAAACTGTATCTTCGGCATCACTTACCGGGCAAAATACTCTCATACAAAGAACTGCAGAAATATAAACATTAGATAATGGAATCAATGTGATACGTGTTTATTTAAAAGGACAAAAAAGGATATCTTTCCATGTTGACAACATTTCTAATTCGGAAAACGGAGGTTGACGTCACTACCTGTATCATGTCATTTTTGAGTTTGTTCAACTGTACCCAGTAAAAAACGGTTCCAGAATTAGTAACAAGACATTATTTTGTCGCTAATGTGCACATATTACGTGCAAAATTTGGTATTTAGTTACATTAGAAGATGATTTCGAAGATGTTTTCACAAGTCATTCGATAAGTGATGTATTAAATTTCGCGGACTTCTAGTGTTTGACGAGCTATATAATGCACTAGTTCATGGATGTGCAGTGGCCCGTCTATTTTATTTATGTGCATGCAATGTGAAAAAGCACAAAAAAACACCCCAAAAAACCCCAATATGGTATATTTTTCTCACATCGTCACTCTGTGACCTCAAGTTTGGGATGGAAATATTTCTTTTTGAAAAATGTTCAGTACCATAGCGGCTGACATTCGAAAATACCTAACATTATTTCAATGTGATACATGACGTCACTTAATTGTTCTTTCATCAGCGGGAGAATATTGTCCCCCTCGGAAGAAAAAAAAGAAACATTGTGAATCATTTACATACCGGTTTAATTTTAAAATATTTTGTATCTATTATTACAATTGTTATTTCATTGTCGATAATTCTAAGGTTCCCTGGTATATTCCCCTCTTGCACTCTTTGACCTCAAGTTAAGGAACAATTCTTTTTGAAATCCTGAATAGGGAATAGAGAACAAAATGTTCAGTACCATAGAAGCACAATATACTTAACCACTCCTCTCTTCCCCTGAAACAATAACCGGCAACTAATGTTGCCTACATGAAATAAACAATTACAAAAAACGTTATTGGTTAAACTATACGATATATTGAAATCTTCTGTTTCTTTTATTAGATTTGTAATTTCATGGTTAACATTCACTATTTTTTCTGGCAAAAGGTTGAAAACAAAGCAGGAGTCGAATTCAGTTTTAAATATACCTATATAATGTTAGCTGCTATTTATCTCACATGCTTCCAATATACATTTATAATCACTGGTATGACACTCTCTGATTAGTGACCTGCATAAAACGAATGATGTGGCACCCTCTAGTTAGTGACCCATTTATAATCACTGGTATGACACTCTCTGATTAGTGACCTAAATAAAACAACCGATGTGGCACCCTCTAGGTAGTGACCCATTTATAATCACTGATATGACACTCTCTGATTAGTGACCTACATAAAACAACCGATGTGGCACCGTGTAGTTAGTGACCTACATATTTCAGCTAGATTAGACTATTCTGAGTATTGACTTACAAACAAAAGTCAAAACGGGTAGATTATTAGTGTCCCATTTATTACAACTGATGTGATACTCTTTGAATACATGTAGTGACCTACAAACGGTGTTGCACATTCTAATAAGTGACCTATATATCAAAACCAGATTAACATGTTCTGATGAGTGACTTACAAACACAATACAAAACGACTGGAGTGTCACTTTGTAATCAGTGACCCATTTATTACAAATGGTATGACACCCTAATTAGTGACCCGTATATGAAACTGGTATGACACGCTAAACGGTGACCCATATATTACAAATGGTAAGACTTTATGATACGTGAACCATTTATGACAACTGGTTTTGTACTCTAATAAGTGACCAATTTATAACAAATGGTACAACATTCTAATTAGCGATCTATGTATTACATGTACAACTGGTACGACACTCTCATTGGGGACTCATTTATTACAACTGATATGACACTCTTATTGGTGACTCATTTATTACAACTGGTATGACACTCTCATTGAGGACTCATTTATTACAACTGATATGACACTCTTATTGGTGACTCATTTCTTACAACTGGTATGACACTGTAATTCGTGACTCATTTATTACAACTGGTATGACACTCTAATTGGTGACTCATTTATTACAACTGGTACGACACTCTAATTGATGACTCATTTCTTACAACTGGTATGACACTCTTATTGGGGACTCATTTCTTACAACTGGTATGACACTCTAATAAATGACCCATCTATTAAAACTAATATGACACTCTATTTGGTGATCCATTTCTTACAACTGATATGACACTCTAATTGGGGACTCATTTCTAACAACTGGTATAACACTCTTATTGGGGACTCATTTTTTACAACTGGTATGACACTCTAATTGGGGACTCATTTCTTACAACTTGTATGACACTCTAATAAATGACTCATCTATTAAAACGATTATGACACTCCAATTGGTGACTCAATTATTACCACTGGTATGACAATCTAATTGGTGACTCAATTATTCCAACTAGTATGATATTCTAATTAGTGACTCATTTTTTCCAACTAGTATGACACTTTTATTGATGACTCATTTATTCCAACTGGTATGACACTCTAATTGGTGACTCATTTATTACAACTGGTAAGACTCTCTTATTGGTGAATTATTTATTACACCTGATATGACATTTTCTTATTAGTGACCAATATATCATAGTCACCAGTAGAAGAAATATACAATCTTTATCTTAATAATAATTGTAATTGATTGCTGAATGTGTCTTCGTGAATTAATCGTTTGGATGACTAATGATATTTGCAAGATAATTAGAGAAATGCTAATTGTTCTTATGCATACATATCATTGGAAATGTATGGTGAATATTATATTATTGCTTAAAATATGAATGAACAAATAAATATGAAAATAACAGTTAAGGACAACCAAGGGTTTAAGTCCAGACATAATCAACGAGCTTGAACAACTACAGATATAAACAGTTACAAGTGATAAAAGCTAATGGTTGTACATCTTATCATTTCAAAATGATCTATAAACTCGCGAACACGATGATACCACAAATAGTTCAAGTCAGATATATCTTGTGTTTTTATAAACTTATTAAGATAGTCAAATACTGTGTAAATCATCAATTCTATGTTAAGTTTAAGCATTTCATAAACACGTATTATGTCTGCTAAACCTGCATATAATGTATTTGCCACCTACGGGTTAAATGTGACGTACACAAGGCGGCAAAACCAGTGCTTGACTTTGACAGATACATTTGATGCTTGCAGCCTGTTCCAAATAATCTATTTTATCTAAAAACAACGTTTTCCGTTTTATGTCATATATATATGCCTCCTGTAATCGAACATCTTGAAAGCTGTATACATTTCACACAGTTTTCTGTATTATATATATGCCTTCTGTAATCGAAAGAACTTGATGGCTGTATCCATTTCACACAGTTTTCAGCATTTTATTTCTGCTTTCTGTAGTCTAACGATTATGAAGGCTGTAGATATTTCACACAGTTCTTTCTGTATTTTATATCTACCTTCTGTAGTCTAACGATTTTGAAGGCTGTTGACGATAATGAAGGCTGTAGACATTTCAAACAGTTTTTCTGTATTTTATATCTGCCTTCTGTAGTCGAACGCATATGAAGGCTGTATACATTTCACACAGTTTTTCTGTATTTTATATCTGCCTTCTGTAGTCTAACGATTATGAAGGCTGTAGACATTTCACACAGTTTTTCTGTATTTTATATCTGCCTTCTGTAGTCGAACGACTTTGAAGGCTGTTGACATTTCACACAGTTTTTTTCTGTTTTTTATTTCTGCCTTCTGTAGTCGAATGACTTTAAGGCTGTTGACATTTCACACAGTTTTTCTGTATTTTATATCTGCCTCCTGTAGTCGAACGATTTTGAAGGCTGTTGACATTGCACACAGTTTTTCTGTATTTTATATCTGCTTTCTGTAGTCGAACGATTATGAAGGCTGAAGACATTTCACACAGTTTTTCTGTATTTTATATTTGCCTCCCGTAGTCGAACGATTATGAAGACAGTAGACAATGCGAACAGTTTTTTCTGTTTTTTATTTCTGCCTCCTGCAGTCGAACGATTTTGAAGGCTGTTGACATTGCACACAGTGTTTTCTGTATTTTATATCTGCCTTCTGTAGTCGAACGATTTTGAAGGCTGTTGACATTTCACACAGTTTTTCTGTATTTTATATCTGCCTTCTGTAGTCGAACGATTTTGAAGGCTGTTGACATTGCACACAGGTTTTTTTTTGTATTTTATATCTGCGTTCTGTAGTAGAACGATTATGAAGACTTAGACAATGCACACAGTTTTTTCTGTTTTTTATTTCTGCCTCCTGCAGTCGAACGATTTTGAAGGCTGTTGACATTGCACACAGCGTTTTCTGTATTTTATATCTGCCTTCTGTAGTCGAACGATTTTGAAGGCTGTTGACATTTCACACAGTTTTTTCTGTATTTTATATCTGCCTTCTGTAGTCGAACGATTTTGAAGGCTGTTGACATTGCACACAGTTTTTTTTCTGTATTTTATATCTGCGTTCTGTAGTCTAACGATTATGAAGGCTGTAGACATTTCACACAGTTTTTCTGTATTTTATATCTGCCTCCTGTAGTCGAACGATTTTGAAGGCTGTTGACATTTCACACAGTTTTTTCTGTATTTTATATCTGCCTTCTGTAGTCGAACGATTTTGAAGGCTGTTGACATTGCACACAGTTTTTTTTCTGTATTTTATATCTGCGTTCTGTAGTCTAACGATTATGAAGGCTGTAGACATTTCACACAGTTTTTCTGTATTTTATATCTGCCTTCTGTAGTCTAACGTTTATGAAGGCTGTAGACATTTCACACAGTTTTTCTGTATTTTATATTTGCCTTCCGTAGTCGAACGATTATGAAGACTGTAGACATTGAACACAGTTTTTTCTGTTTTTTATTTCTGCCTCCTGCAGTCGAATGATTTTGAAGGCTGTTGACATTGCACACAGTTGTTTTTTCTGTATTTTATATCTGCCTTCTGCAGTCTAACGATTATGAAGTCTTTAGACATTTCACACAGTTTTGCTGTATTTTATATCTGCCTTCTGTAGTCTAACGATTATGAAGGCTGTAGACATTTCACACAGTTTTTCTGTATTTTATATTTGCCCTCCGTAGTCGAACGATTATGAAGACTGTAGACATTGAACACAGTTTTTTCTGTTTTTTATTTCTGCCTCCTGCAGTCGAATGATTTTGAAGGCTGTTGACATTGCACACAGTTTTTCTGTATTTTATATCTGCCTCCTGTAGTCGAACGAGCTTACACAGTATTTTTTATTATATATCCGCACGCTGTAGATACTGCTCGAAGGGGTCTTGCAGATTTTTTAGTTTGAATAAATTTTATGAAATTAGCACTAATTAGGGGATAGCACGTTGTTTTGAGTGGCTATACTGGCGATTAGAATATGAAATTTGAGTTTGAACTCGAGACCGATAGGTCGAGAGTTTAAACCTAAGTTCATGTTCTTATCGCCAGTATAGACACGAAAAACGACCTTCTATCCCCAATCTAACACACCTTTACAAATATATTACGCTAATCTGTTTAGAAACATTGTATTTCGTTGTACAAAAATACGTAGTAAAATACTTTGTGACCTGAACTGGCAAAGTGCAATTCTGCAGCGGACTGACCAATCGGAAAGAATCTTTCAAAAGTCCGTCATTTGGCCCCGCTTATACTGGCGAGAGATCGATCTGTATGTTCACGAGGCGGGATATTTGGATTGTTCGTGAACGTCCTGTTACCAAAGTTTATACGACATATTTGGATTAATATTGACCAAGTTTTTACGTTTCCATTTTAGTATGCATACCAATCAGTGCTTATCAACAAAATCGGTGATTATTTGTATAGATTTGTGAAGAATTTTGTGTAAATGCATAGGACACATGTGAAATGTTTCATTTGATTTCGGATCTAAATAGCAGCATTCACACGGATGGAACGAACGTTTCAGTAATAAATGGAGGTAAGAACAAGGAATGTGTACTTTTTACTTTTTTAATTCATTCAACAAATGCATTTCATCGGTCGTTTCTGTGCTGTCGCCTACTAGTTTTATCATCGGAATTTCGCTAAGACGCGAGCTTGACGCCATTTTGTTTTGGTAAGAAACGGGGCGTGGCTTAAGTGCGATGAAAGGAGCTTAACACGATTGATCATGATTCTATCGCAGATTAGAACACGGATCGTATCCAATCAATAGAATACACATGCATTTCATCAAACCTTTTGCGAAAGACAATCAAGTTAATTTAACAAATAGATACGCACCGCTAAAAATCATCATCTACATCAAATATGACCCTCAGTGTTTGTTTGTGAACTTTCTCAATCGTTTTGGAAACTTTATTCAGTAGCGTGGCGGAATAAAACAATGATGAAAGATGGTTACATATAATGTGGAAGGAATGCCTTTAATTTAATGAATCTAAGGAAATATTGTCCTTTGATCAATACATACGCCTATCAGCTTTTCATTTGGTTAAGCACCATAAGTTGTAGTGATAAGACAAACTATAAGTCTTTGTTTCTTCTGCACAATCACAGATAACCTTCTTTTCATTGCTTACAACCCTCATATCTATATTACACCAATCTCACATTTATAAATCTTCGATTGCTATTCCTTTTTAGTGGAGATGTAATTTGCATACATATCATATTCATAACGTTTCAATCGAAACAAAACATGATAACAAGTAATCAATGCTTAAAAACTCTAATAATGCACTCTGGATACACCTTTTAAACATAGGTGACCCAATTTGCTCCGGAAGAGTAAGTGTTGTCCAAAACGTTTATTGTGTTGGCTATTTGTCTTAAATAATGATAGTTAAAACATCAGTTCATGACAAAGATTTTAATTCAAGATAAGCTCTTCAAGTCTTTTCCGACGTTGACCTAAACACCGACGATGGTAAAACAGAAATAGAAGAACATTCACCTTGATAAGCTACACGGAAAGTTATATATATTTTAGTGGAAGTAGGGACAGACTACAGGTTTTTTTTAAATGATATTTACTGTCAAAATATACTATGCTGTTATATATCGGCAATCCTTATTTAAGACAACAAATGTTGAAATTGTTTCTCCCTATAGTCACAAAAAACCAACGATATGCATGCGGACTCGAGTGTACGTGTACATGCATTACACATTTAAATATACTTTGTTACTCGCACCACGATAATAAGACTTGCGCTGTAAAGAGCGTTCGAGTCATTTTGTGAAGTGTATATCATCATTACCCAAATGAAGGATGAGGTATCTTGCAGATCATTTATTTAGAACGGTGAGAAAACATGGCTCTAAACGCCTATCGTCTGGGAACAGGTGGTGTACTAATTGCTTCCAGATGCTACCACAACAGACACGTATCCAAACGTTTGTTTATACAATTAAATCTTGATTTACTTTTCAAGTGTCTATCAATGTACTGCCACGAGATTGTTCTTTGATATCAATATTCCAATTGTTACACATTCCATAGCTGTCCCTGTCAGTCATAGAAAGCTTAGACTGGTTCTCAACACACAAGACTGGTACCAATAGGTTACGTCCAGCCCCAGTGCTACATGGTCGGGTTAATTTAATAACCTGTTCGGCTGATGTGCATACCATTAAAGCTCTTCCTTTTGTGCAATTAACACCTATCCTCCTTGGCCTAAGGCAGCTATACAAAGATCTATAAGCTAAATAAACTTTGTAAATGCTTTTATAGATATATATCTACTTGAATAATCCGCTTTGCGTATTGCATAATTCCAAAGAATGCAGAAGGAATATCAGATTTTGATGTTTCAGGTGACTTAAAACTGTTCACTATATAAACAGGCAACATGTCTTTATAACAATATATTCATTAATTACCGACGAAAACTACAGCGTTCACAAATGCCTTCTTAGCCATACATACGACAATGGATTTACCCTCTTACTATATAATTATTACAGAAGAAAACCGTTTTAAACTCAAATCATTTTCAAGATCTGAAAATAGAATGGTGCTTGTTTTATTGTGATATTGTGTCTGCCAACTCCTACATTCCTACCTACCGTCGACAAGTTGATGAGATGCACGTGTATTACATTGACTTTTAACTAGGTTATGGGGAACGCTAGCTTAGTGATAAGCTCGTGTGACCTCTGTATCACTAATTGTGTGCTCGATCGTTGCCAAGGCCTTATTCTCTCACAATATAGTCTGATGGATTGTCCTTCATAATGCAATGAGAACATATAGTAATACGTTAACATTTGTGAGATAAAAATATTCATGCCCATAAAATTAAGTTGTTTTACATTCATCACAATTAGGTAAATAACGATCAGCAAAAAATATTCTTAAATTACTAACCTACTTTTATAGCTAACTTTTAAACGAAATAAGCTACTTTTAGTAAGCTAACCAAACGAATTTCAGATTTGTTCAAGTTCAGTGAATGATTTGAAAAATATATAATTTGAACATTTTCCCATTTAGATACTGTATATGTTATGTACATGAATATTCATCGTTTATACTAAATATACTAACGAACATATAACAAAACTAAATGTGCACTTCAAATAGTATTACGCATTGACAGCAGGGGGTTCGATATGAAGATACTTATCAACAGGGGTTTTAATTTGTTTTCCCTATTCCTATAGAGTACGCTGTGTTTTATACCAGACATAATAAAAATAAAGACAGGTTTAGAGTCAGTTAAGATCCCATTATAGCTTTACGAAGATTCTTACTTTTCCATGAAATTTCTATTGTTATTACATAAAAAGTGAAATGATAGCTTCATTGTTTTGTAAAATATCCATTTGACTTCATACAAATGCAGCACTATTATCTGACAATATCCTTCTTACCGACGTTGTTCTGTAAATAGTGACGCTGTTCTGTAAACAGTGTAGATAAAGAACGTGCGCGGGTGTATTTGTTAGGTGAAGGAAGCTGTTTCTGTAACTGTCTCCACACAAACAGATAGTACGTAGACGAGGGATTATAAGTAGCCCTCATAGCATTCCCATTTATTGACTTTTGACATTTACAATTCAGCTGACCCATGTAGTCCACACCGATATCGTTGGCACAGGTTGACTTTGAAACAAACTTGTGTTGCTTATACATATGTAGTGTATAAAACGCACCAACACTGGTATACTTTCAAGTTGAATGATATTACCTAAGGATGGTTGGTATACATCCCAAAACTGTAATATCCTAAAGCTGATCGAGTTATATACTATATTTGATGATATATAATCTCAAGTTTAATGAGGTATTCTCAAGTTGATTGAAAGGTGTTTAGGGTAATTATCGTATACCATTTACGTCTAATACAGTACTCATATTTTCACATGTCAATGACAATAGTCAGGTTTCATATATCAAGGTTTTAGATCACACTTTTAGAACGACTAAAACGAGCACGTTTACAGAACGTAACAGGTATATCAAATGTTATGAAAATAAATGTGTAACAAGTGTTATAACGACGAAAACGAGCACGTGTACAGAACGTAACAGGTGTATCATATGTTATGAAAGTAAATGTGTAACAAGTATTATAACTTCTAAAACGAGCACGTTTACAGAACGTAACAGGTGTATCACATGGTAGGAAAATAAAAGTGTAACAAGTGTTATAACGACTAAAACGAGCACGTGTACAGAACGTAACAGGTGTATCACATGTTATGAAAGTA
The DNA here is from genome assembly GCF_002113885.1 of Mizuhopecten yessoensis. Lineage (NCBI taxonomy): Eukaryota > Metazoa > Mollusca > Bivalvia > Pectinida > Pectinidae > Mizuhopecten > Mizuhopecten yessoensis. The sequence continues at coordinate 17,057 of NW_018403664.1, read as the reverse complement.
AATGTGTAACAAGTGTTATAACTTCTAAAACGAGCACGTTTACAGAACGTAACAGGTGTATCACATGTGATGAAAATAAATGTGTAACAAGTGTTATAACGACTAAAACGAGCACGTTTACAGAACGTAACAGGTGTATCACATGTTATGAAAATAATTGTTTTCCACATCATGTCGACAAAAAATGTCATTAACCATTTAATTGCTTCATACTGTAATGACGTAATCAATGAAATCAGCATCAAACATATTGTTTTTCAAATAATGCTTTTTTATTTTATAAGTAGTATTGCCTTCATTTAAGCAGGATTAAAGAACGCTAGTAATCTAGGATGAACAAGGTCACAGTATTCTGAATTGAAAGAGCAGGATAAGAGCATTTTCATAGTTAGAAATAAGACCGTTTATAATTAATATTAAATATGCAACCTGCATTTTGTCATACTGTGTTGATGCAGCATATCAAATTACACTTTTTTCATTAAGAATCATGTAAATCATTTAATTAACTATTTGATTAAAAGATCTTAGCTATCTCTAACACGATTCACAGGTAGAATGTGTATGGATTACAGTGACATGGAATAGAAAGCTATTACTTACTTTCATGACAAAGCGTCCCGTTGTTTTCTGGGTAACGTCTCCTTTCACAAATGCATTTCCGGTTAAATCCACAAACGGAATGGTCAACAGCACTACGGCACTTGGTGTCAGAATCACATAAATCGCCTAAGCGGGCTGGATCTGCCAAACAAATAAACACACATGACATAAAACATAGCCCCAAAGATAATACAAAAGGCCTTACTCCAAACACTGCCTTCAATGAAAAAGGCATGTTTCCTTTCGTCTCCCGTGCATATGCTCGTGTCTGCGTTCCGATGGAAACAGTATCATGTGGTTTGATATCACAGCTACGTTTTACACATGTTCAGGAAAGTTAAAGAATTGTTCAACTATACAGTTAAACGTGTTTTTCCTCTCCTGTCTTCAGTAATATATCCGTCAACAAGCTCTGTAATGAAGCCTCAAAATTAGGTATTAGTGCTGATGGCATCTACACGTGTATTGCACGAGAGTCAGGTCCGGTTGGTAACATGCACTGCTAAATACCTCATCATGAAGGTGTGCTACAACTTACACACAGACAATGCTAAAAGATTAACCCGTGGCGGGCCCCTACCATACAAGATATCATTCCCGTATCATGTGTAAACATCCAAACAATTTATTTAGTGAAATGTAATATATTAACTTATCTTTAATCACTATATTTCTTATCCTAAATTAGTTGATTTTTTATGTGCATCATATTATGCTCATAACGAAGTTCTACATTTCGTTCGAAATTAGTTCAATTATATAGAGACATTTAAATTTTAATGTCAGCGGACAATATACCTCGAGTTTAAATCATGGCGTCCATTGCAACTTTAGTTGTACCTCTTAACAGTGTTACGAAATAATGTCGATGCAGCCAGTACTAAAATAACTCCTTGCCCGCAGCTCAATTAACATTGATCATATGTTGACTTAACAATCGAAGTAAGGAGTATGCGGGGAGATGTCCCGAGAACGCAAATTAAATCTCAAAACATCATTTGCTGATTACATTAACCAACTTCACATATTTACTTACAGCAATGACGATTATTTTATTTCAAGAGTAAATTCATCTACAGACGTTCTAAGAAACATCATGACATGTGATATAGCAAACCACTTCCGGTACACCTTGTGTTTTGTTAGAAGGTATGGTGTCTTTCCATTTGTTTCGTTGTCCACCAAGTTATTGTTGTGTGTTGGTCTCGACTTAAAAGTTGGATTTTGTCATAGTGTATTTACGTTGTATATGTATTGTTCTACTTCACCTTCCTTTCTAACTTAATACACTTTATCTTATACATTCATTATCTGAGGAATGCCACATTTTGTTCGTTAACGCAAGCATTAAAAGTGTTGAAAAAGTATGTCATAATGATAAAGTACCTTCGTTCGGTTACGTTGCCGCTCGTCAATCTTGATTACCGTAAAATTGAAATTTTGAAAAAGTTCACTCACATCTTACACAATGAACGTATACTTTGTGGTAGGTAAGACTATTTGTGAAACACAAACGTAAGCATTATATGCGCGCGATAGATTTAATCAAGGTTTTGTCAGATTGAAAAAAAAGTAAATAAAAAGAAACTTCGATAGATGTGCTTAGAAGGTAAAGATGACAATACTTTGAATACAGAAAACCAACATAAATGAATATGTTTCCGCTATATAGCAGTGCGGAAATGAATTGCACTGTACACATTTTAATACATATGCTACATTGATAAAGAGCGCCTTTCAAGCCTGCCTTCTCATTACGTTATACTTCCTACTCTATAACGATGTCTGCACATAAAAACAACCTGCCAAATAGTCATAGCGGTAACGAGATCTCTAATAAAACAACAAAGGTTGTATACTTATATTGACGTCTTTTTTACTTATTTATAGTAATTGCATAAATATATAATTCCTTATTAACAATAGAAGTCAATCAGTGTAAAATACCTGTACAGTAGATAGTTACTTAGGTTACAATGTAGTTTCCCTACATGGTGTAATCTGTATTGGAGAAAATTCAATGTCGGCTGATGGTATATTACAGGAAGTGAATAAAAATGTTGCTATTTGTATCAGTAGTTACTATTGACTAATATACCATGGTAATAATTGAATTATAACTATGTTGCTTTTTTATTCGAAATAAGTTATGTAATCAATATCGTACGTCGTTTTAAATCTTGATCGATCGGCATTGAATGCTTCTGTCAATTTCAACAGGAAAGACATAAAGAATATATATGAATAAAAGGGTCGCAGTCATGCATACCATAAAATTGCCCGAACATAATAATGTCAGAATAACGGTTGTTTTCCGGAATGGTATCATTTTCTCTAACTGATAATTTTCTGCGAACTGTAAATTCACGAAAACCTTTTGATGAAGTGATGACCAGAATAATAACTAAGCAGTGCACAGGGAAATAAAAATACCATAAATTTAAATGCAAATTCACTGCTGCTTAACTTTGACATCAAGAAATCAATCGTTTTAATAAGTAGACTCCAGTAGAGAGAACGTATTGGACCAATCTCAATTAGTTACGCTAAGAGTCCACCTCTTATGAGTTAAACCTAATGAGTAAAATGTTACTGTTATAGTTTAGGTTCTAATGCTGGTGATGCTAATATCGTTCCGAATATTATCTTGATTCCATCAAATTTGAAATCAGTCATTCTAAAATCCGATTGTGCATTTTAGGTACGTATGGAAGTTATGTATAAATCATATCATTATGTCATTGACGTAGATAATATATCAAAGTCATAGTAATCCGATATCTTTTAACTGACCAAGCTACTAAACTTTTTGTATACAAAGGGTTATCAGCGGACCTCCAACCTAAGGGACATGGGCTGATGCGATGTATCGGACATTGTCTGTACGATGTGTCCACATTCCTATCGAGGATACTTACCTACTTTACCACAGCTGACGAACTGTTAATTACATGTTGTCAAGGAGGCACAGCAATAAATGTTTCAACGCAGAAACATACAAATTATGCATCAACTATAATACCAAACAGCTGTATAGGAGTAGATACACAGTGCTGGCAACGTCCACTCTCAATGTTAAATTGGTTGAACAGCGCTGAAAAACGTCAGTTCTTTATCCTATAATTGGTATTACAGCGCTGAAAAACATCAATTCTTAATCCAATACTTGGTTATACAGCGCTGGAATGGTCCATACTTAATCTTATACTTGGTTATACAGCGCTGGAAACGTCCATACTTAATATTATACTTGTTTATACAGCGCTGGAAACGTCCATACTAACTCTTATACCTTATTATACAGCGCTGGAAACGTCCACACTTAACCTTATATTTGGTTATACAGCGCTGGAAACGTCCATACTTAAACTTATACTTAGTTATACAGCATTGGAAACGTCCATACTTAATCCAATACTTGGTTATACAGCGCTGCTGGAAACGTCCATACTAAATCTTATACTTGGTTATACAGCGCTGGAAACGTCCATACTTAATCTTATATTTGGTTATACAGCGCTGGAAACGTCCATACTTAATCTTATACTTGGTTATACAGTGCTGGAGACGCCAATACTTAATCTTATACTTGGTTATACAGCGCTGGAAACGTCCATACTAAATCTTATACTTGGTTATACAGCGCTGGAAACGTCCATACTTTATCTTATACTTGGTTAAACAGCGAAGAAAACGTCAATTAAAATCTAAAAAGTTGTTTAAATAGATCTGGAAAGGCCTTCTGTTGATGTGGTACTTACTAACACAGCGCTAGAGCCGTCAACCCTAAATCTTATACTTGATACACTTAGTGCTGCAAACGTCAACTCTAATATTTTTGTTTCACAGCGTTTGAAAAGTTAATTCTAAACGTGACCTAATGCTTCAAGTCGAATATTTGATTCGCATAGATGGACAATATGAAAAACATCCGTCTAAATGCGTGACCCTCGTCCTCAAACTCATGATTGCTTTTCGTCTATTCGAGTTGTGGTCGTACCGTGTCTGATTAAATCAAACACAAGGTCGGCAATATCTCACTTACAGGCGTTAAGGTTGGTGTCCAAATGGTCAACAGTGAGTTCATTTCAACAAATTTTATTGACAAAGTTCATACAAGTCAATTCGATGGAATAACAGGCAAAGCCTATATAAATTCTCTCCAGCGGTGGCTAAATTAACGGATTCTATTATTTTTATTTGATTTAATTAATACATCAATTTTGAAATGAAAATTAAAAAAAAATAAAAAAATTAAAGGGATGTAACTCCTTCCTAATTAACATAACTGAAATACAAATACATTCACACTTCTCACATCACACACAAAACACTTCCACAGGTATTATTTATTTTTATAACATTTTACAATTGTATATAAGCTATATAGCTATCAAATCACACAGATATTGGCAGACATTGACCAAAAGTCCATGTGCAAATATATGCACAGGTCACAGTCGCCAAAACTGTTAAGTTCTTATATTTTTTATGAAAATAGATAGCTAGTCTATGTGTAATTCAATGTATAAGATGGAAACTGTAAAACAAGACAGATTGAGCAAATCTTACAACAAACAACAACAAACAAACATGCTCAACTTAAAACTCCTATGTCCGTAGAAGAATATCATTTATAGAAAAGTAGGTAAAGTTACTTATTTGTGGAGTATAATTGAAATAGGAATAGTAAAGTATAAAAGTATAAAGTATAAGGTCATGGCTGGTTAGATTGTATAGAGATTAAAACGCCTCGATTTACCAATAAATAACTGTACATCATTAAGTAACTGTCTGTTTGTTAGTCCATCACAATCAGGACAGCCTTGTAGAAAAATGTTTGTATCAATATGGTTATGATTTCCATAATTATCAACAAAAGTAAAAAAAGTAAGTCTGAGATCATTATACAATGGACATTCAAGAAAATAATGGAAAACTGTTTCATATTCAAAAGAGCAAGCACAAGAGGGACAGTCAGTTA
>NW_018403664.1:4144-9316 GCF_002113885.1 Mizuhopecten yessoensis | reverse complement strand
ACATATGAACAGTAGAAACAGCGAGTTGTTTAGAACTTTGTACCTGAGCATTACTACTGAACAATGCACCTGGGTGGTCCGTTATAACAATGACACCTCCAGACATCTATTTATCATTCACAACCTGATGCGATATGTAAAGGTTATTGCATGGTTTTCGAGTAACAAGGGATTTATTACACCCGTGCGAAGCGAGGGTGTAATAAGTCTTGAGTGAAGAGAAAGCATGCAATAACTGGCTTACTGCATGCTTCCCAACTCGAACGAAACAGAAAAATTGAGTAAAATATTTTCACCTGGACAATCTTTTTACCTACCCTACACTGCAGATAATTTACATGTACCTGTCTGAGTGAGTTCTAATCACAACCAGGTAAGATTGTCTTTATTCTCAATAGCCCAGTCTGAGTGTATCCTTCATAATGGATACATGTGTTTTTGCATTACTATATCCAGCTCCAATGTCGGGGAAGGTAAGGAGGGTCTGTTCAACAATTAGAACAAAATACGGGAAACAATGTTGAATTTCTGACTACATTTTCAGTTTAATTTTCAAGATGTGGCAAAGGTACAGGATATTGAAACCATTTGCATACATACAATGGCAGGGTTTAACAATCCCTAAGGAATTCAAGTTCTTTCAATGAATGGTATATTTAAATGTGCAATTTTGTATAAAGGTTCCAGGAAATGCTTATCCTCTCTGTAACATATCCTTTCCTTATTATTTATTATGTTCTGGTTCATTTCCTGACCGTGTAACATTTCTTTTCCTGATTGTGTACTGGTTCATTTCCTGACCGTGTAACATTTCATTTCCTTATTGTATACTGGTTCATTTCCTGACCGTGTAACATGTCATTTCCTGATTCTGTACTCGTTCATTTCCTGACCGTGTAACATGTCATTTCCTGATTGTGTACTGGTTCATTTCCTGACCGTGTAACATTTCGTTTCCTTAGTATGTACTGGTTCATTTCCTGACCGTGTAACATGTCATTTCCTGATTGTGTACTGGTTATTTCCTGACCGTGTAACATTTCATTTCCTTATTATGTACTGGTTCATTTCCTGACCGTATAACATTTCATTTCCTGGTTGTGTGCTATTTAATGTGATCATGTGGGTCATTCAATAAGCCTCTACACGTGCAGATAGTCTCGCTGTATTTAAAACGATCTCCTTCTTAAGAATTTTTTTATTATCATAAGCGAGGTAAAAGTAGTAATTTATGCCGTTGTAAGGCAGGCAACCATTACATGTATCAGATAAGTAACTTACATTTACGTCATAATCAGGAAAGTAAGATTTAGTGTACGTACCTTTCAGTTTCAAAGAAATTTCAGATTCACGCCTTCAGAGTTATATACTGAGATTCACATACTCATAACGAGAGTTAAACATTCACTCCTTTATTACAAGATTAAGTGGAAGGGAGTGATTTACGTCAATTAAATAAATATGGGATAACAAGTGAAAAATTCAAACCATTATCATGAGACTTTCTTGCAACGGATATGACCATATGAAGACGGTTGCCTATGAAATAAATCGCCGAAAAGAAGAGAAAGGCATCTGTAACGGGGAAAATACCAAGCGCTATAACGGGAAAATCAAATCAATTTAATTTCTTCAACAAGTTTAAAAGCTGAGGACATAGAAGAAAATCCCCAGAGAAAACGTTACTGACATTGCCATAGCAATTAACCCATTGTTTGATAGGTTTTATTCAACACCCCCTTAATCCTTAAACAGTTTTGAACATTGGGAATTATTATAAGTTTATGGAACAGGTATTTCCGGTACAGCAATCGGAACCCGCACGTGATCCTAGTGAGTTTACACCAATGCCAACAAGCGAAAACTAGCGTCATGTAAAGTGACCAAACATCTGAACTACTTGGACACTATGTACATTTGGTTAGAATGATATGCACGTACAGGTCGCTGTAGGTATGTGCTGCACGTGCTAGTGATTATCTGGCTTTTGAGTGTACTTGGAAGCACGTGCAATGGCGTCACGCGAGACATGTTATTGTGTCTCGGTGGAGTGCCAAGATAAGGACAATGTATAAATGATCCCTAGTTCCTAGACGATATATTAGCCCCTGCAGATTACGAGAGCATCGCTAACAGACATATACATCTCCCACTATTAGCTCGGGTGCTACCTTAATGCTCTGTTTGATCTTTGCATCAGCACATTACTGTAATGCAAATATATTTTCTTTTCGTACGAGACTCATACGTGAACAATTTCACAAAAGCATGTGGCCAAACTGCTTCAGAAGAGTACCAGTTCATACTAATTACCTTACTTATTACCTGTCTCTAAGTATCAAATATCAAACGTGATCACGGCGTATCAGCTGTATATATTTAAATGTATATTGTAAAATTCTATAAGACTAGTAGGTTTTGTATAGAGTATCAACTAAAACTACATTCCGTCTGTCAACACTGTTTTTGCTCCCTCGTTTGCGTTTTATCAATATAATGATTTTATTGTATTTATTTGTTCTATTCCTGAATATTGATAGACAGGTGTGATTCTATATGCCCCTTATATTATTTTTAAATTGATCCTAAATCTTGTTAATGACTGGTTTCGTATATATGTATATACGCTGGCTTATCTCACACATTTTACATTGTGTAAAGGTAAAAGAGCTTTAACTTATGAGTCAAACAAATAGTTTTGTTAATGGTGTTACTGTCGTTCTTATTAGGTAAAATAACATGTTCTGGTCAGGTTAATAGGTCAATTGGTCAGTTAATTTCAATAGAATCATTCACATTTCTAATCAAGTTACATTAGGGTATCAAACACGCAGTTGATATGTTGATACTATTGGACTACCTTACCAATTACATCACCAATATGCTGATACTATTGGACTATCTCCCCAATTACTTCACCAGAATGTTGATACTATTGGACTACCTTACAAATTACATCACCAATATATTAATACTATTGGACTACCTTACAAATTACATCACCAATATGCTGATACTATTGGACTAATACCATTGGACTACCTAACCAATTACAGCACCAATATGTTGATGCTATTGGACTACCGCACCAATTACATCACCAGTATGTTAATACTATTGGACTACCTAACCAATTACAGCACCAATATGTTGATACCATTGGACTACCTCACCAATTACATCACCAGTATGTTGATACTATAGGACTACCTCACCAATTACATCACCAGTATGTTGATGCTATTGGACTACCTCACCAATTACATCACCAGTAAGTTAATACTTTTGGACTACCTCACCAAATACATCACCAATATGTTAATACCATTGGACTACCTCACCAATTACATCACCAATATGTTGATACCATAGGACTACCTCACCAATTACATCACCAATATATTAATACTATTGGACTACCTCACCAATTACATCACCAATATGTTGGTACCATAGGACTGCCTCACCAATTACATCACCAATATATTAATACTATTGGTCTTCCTCCCCAATTACATCACCAATATGTTGATACTATTGGACTACCTCACCAATTACATCACCAGTATGTTGATACTATTCGACTACCTCACCAATTACATCACCAATATGTTGATACTATTGGATTACCTCACCAATTATATCACCAATATGGTGACACTATTGGACTACCTTACCAATTACATCACCAATATGTTGATACTATTGGATTTCCTCACCGATTACATCACCAATATATAAATACTATTGGACTACCTCACCAATTACATCACCAATATGTTGATAGTTTTGGACTACCTCACCAATTACATCACCAATATGTTGATATTATTGGACTATCCCACCAATTACATCACCAATATGTTGATACTACTGGATTACCTCACCAATTACATCACCAATATGTTGACACTATTGGACTACCTCACCAATTACATCACCAGTATGTTGATACTCCTGGATTACCTCACCAATTACATCACCAGTATGTTGATACTACTGGATTACCTCACCAATTACATCACCAATATGTTGACACTATTGGACTACCTCACCAATTACATCATCCGTGTGTTGATATTATTGCACTACCTTACCGGTTACATCCCCAACATGTTGATATTATTTTACTACCTCACCAAATACATCACCAATATGTTGATACTATTGGACTACCCCACCAATTACATCACCAATATGTTGATAGTTTTGGACTACCTCACCAATTACATCAACAATATGTTGATACTACTGGATTACCTCACCAATTACATCAACAATATGTTGATACTATTGGACTACCTTACCAATTACATCACCAATATGTTGAGACTATTGGACTACCTCACCAATTACTTCACCAGTATGTAGATACTATTGGACTACCTTACCAGTTACATCACCAATATGTTGATATTACTGGATTACTTCACCAATTACATCACCAGTATGTTGATACTCCTGGATTACCTCACCAATTACATCACCAGTATGTTGATACTACTGGATTACCTCACCAATTACATCAACAATATGTTGATACTATTGGACTACCTCACTAATTACATCACCAATATGTTGATACTATTAGACTCCCTCACCAATTACATCAACAGTGTGTCGATATTAATGGACTACCTCACCAATTACATCAACAGTGTGTCGATATTTTTGGACTACCTCACCAATTACATCAACAATATGTTGATACTATTGGACTACCTTACCAATTACATCACCAATATGTTGATATTATTAGACTATCCCACCAATTACATCACCAATATGTTGATACCATTGGACTACCTCACCAATTACATCAACAATATGTTGATACTACTGGATTACCTCACCAATTACATCAACAATATGTTGATACTATTGGACTACCTTACCAATTACATCACCAATATGTTGATATTATTGGACTACCCCACCAATTACATCACCAATATGTTGATGCTATTGGACTACCTCATCAATTACACCCCCAGTATGTTAATACTACTGGATTACCTCACCAATTACATCAACAATATGTTGATACTACTGGATTACCTCACCAATTACATCACCAATATGTTGAGACTATTGGACTACCTCACCAATTACTTCACCAGTACGTAGATACTATTGGACTACCTAACCAATTACATCACCAATATGTTGATG
>NW_018403664.1:260-334 GCF_002113885.1 Mizuhopecten yessoensis | reverse complement strand
AATATGTTGATACTATTGGACTACCTACCAATTACATCACCATTAGGTGGATACTATTGGACTACCTACCAATA
>NW_018403664.1:0-106 GCF_002113885.1 Mizuhopecten yessoensis | reverse complement strand
CACCAATATGTTGATACTACTGGATTACCGCACCAATTACATCACAAATATGTTGATACTCCTGGACTACCTCACCAATTACATCACCAATATGTTGATACTATTG
>NW_018403663.1:3897-4310 GCF_002113885.1 Mizuhopecten yessoensis | reverse complement strand
TGCTATATCCCTCAACCCCATACTTTAACTGTATACTAAAGTACATGTGTTATTTCTTAATGAGGGACAGATTCCATATCTGGCTGTAGGACGAATTTTTTTACTGAAGGACAGACACTATTACTAACTGAAAGACAGACGATATTTCTGACTTGAGGGATGAATATTGGACGATATTTCTGACAGGACGGACGCAATTTTTTACTGAAGAACGGTGTTTTCTGTCTGCAGAACAGACGCTATCTCTGAAGGCAACACATACTTATTCTAAATAAAGGACAAAATGACAAACACTGACAATTATTTTTTTCCTGACCCTATATTAGATATAATATTATCTTATTGTGTAGGATATGCTACGTAAAATTTCCTGTAGAATGTTGTAAATAAATAGAGAATAATACATGTCTTTC
>NW_018403663.1:0-106 GCF_002113885.1 Mizuhopecten yessoensis | reverse complement strand
GAGGGATATGGCAAGTTTCTGGTGTCCCTTGACCATGCCTATTTCGCTCGGCTTCGCCTCAGGAAATAGACCTGGTCTCGGGACACTAGAAACTTGCTATATCCCT
>NW_018403662.1:3178-3293 GCF_002113885.1 Mizuhopecten yessoensis | reverse complement strand
GGGATGGTGTGTACACTGTGGTACTGCAGAGTGACGGGATGGTGTCTACACTGTGTTACTGCAGAGTGACGCGATGGTGTCTACACTGTGGTACTGCAGAGTGAAGTGATGGTGT
>NW_018403662.1:0-106 GCF_002113885.1 Mizuhopecten yessoensis | reverse complement strand
GTGTACACTGTGGTACTGCAGAGTGAAGGGATGGTGTGTACACTGGTACTGCAGAACGACAGGATGGTGTCTACACTGTGGTACTGCAGAGTGAAGGGATGGTGTG
>NW_018403661.1:14046-14133 GCF_002113885.1 Mizuhopecten yessoensis | reverse complement strand
TTGATAATACCACAGTGTACCGACATAGACATTGATGATACCACATTGTACCGACATTAACATTGATGATACCACAGTGTACCGACT
>NW_018403661.1:10815-10938 GCF_002113885.1 Mizuhopecten yessoensis | reverse complement strand
ATAAACATTGATGATACCACAGTGTACCTACATAGACATTGATAAAACACAGTGTACCGACATAGACATTGATAATATCACAGTGTACCGACACAGACATTAATGATACCACAGTGTACCTAA